>NC_025692.1:23713651-23742376 GCF_000633955.1 Camelina sativa | reverse complement strand
TCTCTTTCTCTCTCTCTCTCTCTACGTCTCGAGTCACGAGTCACGATCTGAAACTTGGTTTCTGTAAATAATCTAAAACTCAGAAAGAAGATTGTTTCTAATTACGTGTAATTTCATTTCATATTAAAGACAACGACGAGACTTCAATTTTCTTAAAACCATCGCTGCCAAATATCTTTTATGTGCTTTTTATTGTTTGCTCAATACATATCCTTTTTATTTCTATGTAATTTATCCCTTTTTCTATCAACGTTAATTGTAATGTCTCACTTTGTTTCCCAGCTATATCTAAATTAATTTTAACTTTACCTTATATATAGCCAAAGACTAAAATTGCGTTTGGAACAATTGGATCTCTAATACAAGACAAAAAAACTTATCTCTAGCTAAATTTTGTAAACCGAAGTTTTCAAAATATATTCGATATCCTTTTAAACTAAACAAATGTAATANAAAAAAAAAAAAAAAAAAAAAAACTAAACAAATGCAATAGATATGTTCCTACGGTTACTGATACTGTCTAATACTAGAAGGTTAGCTAAATGAAGGTAATGGTAATTTTTAAGCTTTCGAAGATGAATTTTGTTCCTTTTTAAAAAAAAACACACACATCAAAATAAGTAAAGTAATAATGTAGAAGATAAATACAAATGTAATACTGAGTTGCTGACTAATAACAAAGACAAAAAAATGTTTTATAGTTAAATTTTAAAATAGTCCTTGTACGTAAAATTTACAAAGCGATCTAGTATAGGAAAAATTTGGACGTACCGAGGTAAGGACCAAAACAATGATTTGTCATTTTCACAACAATCAATGCATATGTTCTTGAAGTCGTCATGAACCACATATATATCCCAATACACACATACAAAGATACATGAAACATAGTTTTGAAATATAGATACTCATACAATTCCAGTTTTGATTGTTATTTAAAAGTACGTAGGAGGCCGAGGGGGTACATTGAGAGGGATACAAACTAAGAATAAGACAATAATTAATGAGATAGAAACCACGGTCGGTACTTGTCCCGAATTAACTCCAATTCACACTTTTAAGATTTACAAAAAGCCATTATGTTACATTTTTTGTCTATATATATATATATCAGTATATATATAGTTATACCACTATATTATACAATGTTTGGATCTCGTTTACTACATAGAATAGAACTAAAAAATAGTAAAGCAATTATAACTAACAAAATATAGATAGATTAACTACTATTGGCCTCGGAAAAGAAGGAAATTTAAGAAACAACTAAAGACAAATGATGATATATAACGTACAATTGTATGTTTTATCTTTACAACTCTGGATTTCCCTGTAATTTCTATATCTGGCAGCCCTCCACATACTATATTAAGAAGACTGTAACCAAAATTTACTGAATTAATGTAAAAGAAGTAAATATGAAAATTTTGGTCTTGTGGTCATTTAATTTGCTCCTCTCTCTTACATATACACTTTCGGCTCTCACATACCCCTATTTAGCTTCTTTTTCTTCTTCATCTCTCTTCTGTCGTCTGCTTCCATGAAGTTCTCTTTCTTCTTTTTTTTTGGTTTATGGTTGAGAGGAATGTTGTCTGGCTCGAGGTCATCAAGAAGATCATTAGATTAATTCATTTTAAAAGAATGAAAAGCCTAAATGATTCTCGGACCAGGCTTCATTCCCCCCAACCGGCATATCACATTCTTACCTTTTTTTTGTTTTTGTCAATCTTCTTGGATAGAATTCTTGTGAAATATGTAGGTTTTGTTGACTATTTGTAGGCTCTGAAGTAGAAAGCTACACATTTTAATCATTTCTCTTGAAGCCTTTATTAATCTACATATGAAAAAAATGTTGTTAATATATTTCCTTCTTTTTATAACAACACAGAGCTATTTTATAAAGTAGAATGATTTTCGGATAGTTTCTCTTCAATGTTATTATTTTTTAGATTTATGCATGTATTTTATGTTTTCTACTGTTTTTTGTTTCCTTTAAATTTTGATTTTCTTCCATTCACATCACAATTCACATCCAAACTCTTTTCTTTACCCTCTCTCTCTTCAGTCACGAGTCACGACCTCTGCAACTTGGTTTCTGTAATATAATCTAAAACCTAGAAAGAAGTTTGTTTCTAATTACGTGTAATTTCATTTCACATTGAAGACAATGACGGGACTTTTTTTCTTTCTTAAAACCATCACTATCAAATTTCATTGACTTGCCTTTTACTTCTTTGTTTCTTGCTATTATCCTCCTTACTGTTCTGTGCTCTCTCACACTTATTTTTAATTTAATCCATCTATGGGAAATATAAACACCGAAGAAAAAAGAAAAAAGATGAAAATAGCATTGCACTACTGGTTCAATTTCAATAGTTGAGGACTGAAAACTTGAGATTATATAAATACACTGTTTTCAATTTACATAAATACATGTTATTCTTTGCGAGTATAAGACTACACAAATAATGAAATGTACTTATGTACATAAAGGTTTTACTGAACCCAATTGATATCAAGATCTTTAAGATTATACAACCATTTCTCTGTGTCTTGAGAGACATAAGGATTATGTTTCTCATTAACCTTCGAGTCCAAATTGGTATGAATAGATTCAGTTTTCTGTATTATGTTACCATTGTCTTTACGAGAATTCAGCTGTCTGTTTGGATGTCTCACGTTCAATGCTAAAAGACGAGACACTTCATGTAGACCTCCCCATTTCTCGAGCGCCCGCGCAATGTCATAACGACCTGAAACAAAAGACCAATCAGCTGACTATCACGGAACACACGAAGCTTATATTGAGTTTTCTGTATGTACCTGCGCGTTCAAACGATTTCCTGCTCGGCATAAATGATGGATCCATTCCCCAACTCTGTTGAAATCTCCCTATCTAAAAACACATGCAGAGGGAGAAGCTCTTGTAAACACCATATAAGCAATGGTTTTTAACTTGTGAACATGTTCGAGACACTTACCTCTTCTTGCAAGTTTTCAAGATTGTCCCAATATCCTTTCGGTTTCCGGTGTTTATAAGCAAGTGCAAGATTCATTATCAAAGCTACTCTCCTAAATCCACCCATTTTTGTAATGGCTTTTTCAATGTCAACTCTTCCATGTAACCGAAGCTGCTTTCTCATGGGCATGAATCCTTCTTGTCCATGTTCTGATATGAATTTGATAATCTCTGATTTCAAGACTTCGATGTCTCTTTGCAGACCGGGAATCCTCCGTCTCTGCTTAGTTTGATCTGTACCATCATCATTATTGTAAACTGTCTCAACCGATGTGGCACCAGATGAATAACATGTTTCCTCTGAAACTTGACATGTCTCCAGTTTACATGACTCTGAATATTTCTCTCCTCTTTTCTCGATGTAATCACGAATAGCGCATAAATTTGACGGGAGATCTTCATATATTACCTGAAAAAATTCAGAGAGAAACATCGTGGTTACAATAGGAAAACAAAGAAGAAGAAGAAGATGACACTGAATATAACATATTCAATTGTTAATCAAACCTCTTCAATGATTGCTTCGGAAAGAAATGTATCTTTTCGCACTTTGGACTCCACGGTATACTTGAGAAGTGTGTGGTGACTTCCTAGTTGTTCAAAAATCCATTTCCCTTCAAGCGAATCAAAGTCTCCTTCAACCTGCTCAAATCTGATTTCCTGCTCACGAATCTCATGCAAATCGAGAACAGCTCTCGCATGAAGCACCATGTAAAGCAGGCCTTTGCATCCTTCCTGCAAAAAGAATTCGGTTTACTTATAGAATTTATTGAAACCAAGATTGAAACCTTGGCTTTGGCCAGTGTTAGAATTTTGATGACGAGACTAAATGCAGTCTTTCTGAATCATCGAAGAGCAAATTATAAGTTCATATTTGGGCGCAGCCTCGCATCCACAGATAAGAGACGAACCCAACTCCATCTCTTCAGGTCAATATACTTTCTAATGTATTCGTCTAATCCATTCCAAATTTGATTAAAAGGTTACCATGGATGAGAATGCTCATACCTGAACTATTCGGACTTTATTGTTTTCTCGTGACAAAATCTTGCTGATTGCCAGATTTGGAACTATCCTGATGATTCATAAACAATAAAATGCAAATGAACAAGAGATATATAAGCCAACACAGGAAGAAGACTGACACAGGAAGTAAGGTTGGCAATTAAATCCTCCTCAAGGTCAGAAAAGTGAATCCCCAAATTGATAAATTACTTACTCTGGAAGACTCTCATAAGAAGTTAGAACTTTCCAAACTTCACAAACAGGAGCTTTAACTGTTATACTAGCAACAGCGCAACGGTGAACACCTCCATTTTCCTTCATCCAAGAAATAAACCACTGGTTAACTACCACAAAAGATGGGAAACGTTTTTTAAATATGTATAGGAAGTATTGCAACCAACTACTTACCAATAGACCATCAAATCTACGAAGATGAACTTCGTCCACGGTGCAAGGTTTATCAAGCTTGCATACTTTCCCATAAACACTCCAATTATTGTTCAATTCATTCAAATGAGATAGTGATCCAACACTGGAGGCAACAGATCTCTCAGTAGCAAGACTTTCAAACTCAATACCATGAGAAGGGGCCAGCTGTGAAAATGTTCTACCCAACAAATCTTCTATTATTGACGGCTTTCCGCAGTCTTTATAAATTTTCTCAGCTTGGCGAGCTACGGCTCGGAGATTTACAGGAAGATCTGATCTGATTATCCTCTCTAAGAAAATGGCAGGGAAGTTAAATCTTGGAATTACGTTTACTTCGTAAGACAAGACAGTTCCTATGGACCTGGAGAAAGAGAAAAATAAATGTTTGGAAATGCATAACGTTTTTTGTTTGCAGAAACAGCTTCTCTGAAATGCATATACAGAGGATTCAAATGATTTTAGGATGTGCACACAAACTTCTTACGGGGATTACTGAGTGTACCTGATACCAGATTTCACGGACCACTTTCCCTCAAACTTTTTGAAATCACCATCTACCATAGAGAAGTGAAGCTCACGGCCATTTGGCTAAAACGATCATAAAAGGAAAAACAGCATGAGACAATACTAATATACATGTATGGAGTAAGAAACAAGGTAATCTAAGAGATCATCATATATATTTAATTAATCCTGAGAAATATGTCCGATTCAAGGAGTGCCAAGCAGGTTAAAAGAGGACCAGACGAACAGTAGAAGTGTAGAACAATGAAAAATTTGATTTTCTAGCAAGTAAACCTCACTATGATTCTTTGTTCTTGAACTCGTAAGAGTTTAGGACTAAGGATCTAAAGAAAGTGTAAAGGCAACCTCTTGATTCTTTTCAAAAGCTCAAATATGCGTATAAACAAGATCCCAAATCCCAACCATTAGGCAAGAGAGCTCATCAGAGAACTCACAGAATCTAGACACTCATGGAGATCGAGGACAACACGAGCCTCGATATGCCAATACAAAGCTCTTTGAAGGCCTCGTTGCTCCAGCCATATACGTCCTGGATGTGGACAAGGAATTCTCCCACTACAAGTTGAAACAACCACCATCAAATCCATGTTAGCGTCACCAATTCAACATACATACACATATATACATAGAGCAGCAAGACTACAAAAAATTGGATCTTTACAGATTACTTCTGAAGAATTTCTATATGAAATCACCAAGGCGATCGTAAAGTACCTACAAACGAGATTGGGTACGAAATCAGCAAGGCGCTCGTAATCAGTAAGAACATTCCAAACGGATTGAGAATCAGAATCGACCCAGATTTCGCCTCTTATCCTCCGCTCCCTCCACGAGATCACATCAACCTCACAGCGCACTATCCTCTCTCCTCTCTCATCGAAACCTAATCCGCTCTCTCTCCTCAACCCGTTATCACCTCTACCACCGGCGCCACTGTGTCTCATTCCGTGGCACTTAGCGACCCCGGCACCACCAATCCCGGTGGTGGAAATAGCCGAGAATACACGAATCCGTGAGGGACATGGGAGCAATACACTCAAAACCACTGGTTCGTTGGTGAAATTGAGGAAATCTGAAGTGTGACTGTGAAAGCCGCCATGTGAGAGATGTGGAAGCTTGCTCACTGACATGAGAGGAAGGTGTTCGACGAAATTGGTCAGTCAGAGTTTAACCGTTAAATTTTCCCAGCCACCGGTTATTTTATTTTATTTATCTTTATACTTTTTTGTAATGTTACAAATGTATGGTTGTAAAATCAATACATAGATTTTTTATTTATCCAAAGACATGTTTTGAACGGACCATATTGTTTTCTTACAAGAAATTTTATAACAAGGAAAAACACAAGAAAATTGACAACGACAACGACAACAAAAGACTTAATAAAAAGACCAATGCAACCAGACTCTTAAACCAAATACGATGATGGATGATGATAATCAAACTCATGGAGGACAAACAAAGGAACAACGACACAAGAGAACATAAAACGAAACCAGCATCATCATCAACCACTGATGAAGAGAAGACATGTCCGTTACTGATGACTCAGTCCCAATCCATTTTTCCAAGGTCATCAGGAGCTTCCACATGAGAAGATTCCGGAGATTCCAGAGGCAAATAGCACAAATGGCACTCTTTATCACCATATCGGTTTTGATACTTGCACTTACCGCACTTGTTCCAGCGTTGGAACGGTCCATTCCCATACACTTCTGGCATTCCTTCTTCAAGATTCTTGACGAATCCAGCGAAGTGGTTACCAGTGTTTGCTGTACTTGTTTCCACCTTGTGCTTTAAGCAAGTGAAATTTCCTTTCTCGATGGCTTTATGTATAACCCAACGTCGAGTCATTTCGTGATTCCAAAGCATTATGCTCGCTAGATCTCGTTGGTGTCCCAGGTACTGCATCTTCGTGCTACCGTACTCCTCCGTCATGTAGTATTCGAACACACAACTCCACTTTAGTACCTGCCTGCACTGAACAATTAGCATCTCTGCTTCCTTTACTGTCCTTATGTCCAGCTCGCTCACTCCGCATCTCTCCACTAGTTTCGGAATTTTGTCGTCCTCTACGAATCTTTGATTGGATTTGGCATTCTCCATTTCCTTCTGGCGTCCCTCCCACTGATTGAGGCGGAAGATCTGAGTGAGTTCACGTGAAGAAGATTCCCCCACTGGATCAGCCACTGGAACACATTTCCAGTTCCCATGATGCTCTTCCGCCGTGCGTAAGCAGACCCAACAGAATCTATAACTGATTCATAACATTCAGAAAAAAAAAAACATTAATGTGAGTTTAAAGATCTAAAATCTTTGCACATGATTTTGAACATACAAATGAAAAAAAAAAACAAACCAAACCTGCAGATACACTCCATTAGCTTGTAATCAGGATCCTCATTCCGCTGCACAGGACTTCTGCAGTTGGGACAGCGTTTGGTGTTTGCATGGATCCAATAAACGGTCCTTAACTGATCCAACAGGTCCGTCCACCAAACTGATGCTTTCTTGCAGTCCACCGGGCGGTGTGACTCAAGGCCACATGTCCAACAGAAGGTGTGGCCACACAAACAGACCACACCGAAATCAACTTCATGAGTATCATCCTTAAGCAGTATGGCGTATTCACAACCTGGTGCAGGACACCATTTGATGGTTTCCTTATGGCACTCCATGAAGGATTCGAGAAGCCATCCCTCGTACATCTCCTTCACTGTGTCAGTGAGCTTCTCGATGGTATCGGGTCCAACTGAGGCGAGACAGCCTTGGTTAAGGCAAGAGATGATGAGTCCTGTCTCCTCCTTGTTCTTTACCAGAACATCAGGGAGATATTCACTCCAGCAAGTTGTTGAAAACTTGTGTGAGCAAAAGGACGTGGAGACTAAGTAATCTCCATCACCATTAGGAAGGGTCGTCGTCTCACGACCTGCAGAAGAAGAGTTGGAAATAGGAACTCGAGCCAGCCCTAGCTCCGCCAGAAACTTATCCTTGTTGTCAACAAGAAGATCTGAAGCCTTGAACGAGTTCCAACGGAGACGGACTAGGATCACGGTTGCATCAGACATTGACACCGAGAAGAATTCCGAGATCTGTTTGATTTTTTCCATCATCTTCTCACGAACTTCGGTTTTCACGAGAATAGAGTATTTCTGACCATCGGCTTCCATTGCTGCAGAGAAATGAAAAAAAATATTATAGATTTATAATTTAAACTTAAGAGTTACCGAAAGAAGATATTTTGAGAAATCGATAGAGGTGATTTTGTAGTTACTAACTAACCTGCGGATTGAACGGGATGAGTAAGGTTTATGGTAGTTTGGGGATCAAGGTAACAAAATCAACTCAAAAGAAAGGGAGGATAAGGATTGGACTTGAAAGAAACACTGATGATGAGTATATGAGACTACAAAGCCAGCAAGAAGTATTTATATACAAAGTTGAAAAAATTGTTAGACTCACAATTATCAAAAGAAATAAATTATCATTAATTTTGTTAATCAATTCATATTGTCTTTTTACTTTGAAATAAGAACTTATTAAAGTTTAATTTAAGAAAGAGATCTAAAATAAATTTAATACGGTCAAACTACTTTCTCTCTATCGCCGCGTGTCAGACGTGAGAATCTTTCCTTTTAAATAAATAAGAAAATTTGATATGTGGTCAAAACCGAACGAAAATTTACAGCTAATGTTTAAAATCACACTAAAACATAACGTATGATTGAAGATTATTACGACATCTACGAGGAAGAGAGGATGTGTTTAGAACTATAACTAGAATAAGATTTTGTGCTATAGCAAGAGTTGATATTCGTATTGTATTTTTTTAAAAAATATAAATAAATATAGCATATATATTGTTATAAGTTCTAAAATATTATTTTTATTATACCATGAAAATATATTTATGAATGTCGATTTGCTATAACTGATTATTATCTTGTTAATTCGGTGGATATAAATCCTCTTTTTGTGTATGGTTTTGTGTATATAAATCTTATATAAAAAAATGTCTTGGACAGCCGCACACACCCCATGCGAAGAACTAGACGACCTCATTGAAACTAATTTTGGACAAGTGAGTTAGACTTCTTTTGTAATATACTTCTGACTAATTATATTGACGGAATAATCGGGTTATGAGAGCGATGGATTCCTCGTCGCGAACACTATAAGATAGTGTATTCATATGTCAAAATTGGTTGCTTGAAAATATATAAATTGGACAACTGCAAAAGGATACTTAAATGCTGAAATATGTTTGAAAATCTTGACTTATCTTCAGGTATGAACAAATTGTTTTTTTTTTATTATGAAATTATACATTATCATTATCTTTAATCGATAAAAAATTAATGTGGTAATTTTTTTTACTGATACTGTTAAAGATAATGGTAAAACGTATGTTCAAAACTATCATAATGTTTAGGGAAAGAATAACGATATACTAGATTAAGATCCGTGCTCTATTTATTTTATTTATATTATAATTTTTCTATAAAATATAATTTATGTGATTGTTTTTTAAAGTTTTTTTGAATAAAATAATATGTAATAAAATCATACACTAAATATGATGGCTTGAAAAAAGACAATTTTTTGTAAATTTTATATTGTTAATGATTCTAAATAAGGACTCGTGCTATAACACTTGTTAAATTTTATTTTATACAAAATTTTGTATATTTTATATTTTAAAATAAAATTTTAATATGTTGTATTAGTTTATTTATGTGAAGTTATTTCAACAATGTATATTCTACATCATGACTTGAATGTCATTATAAAACATAATTTTGTAAATTTGGTTTTTAAAAAGTGAGTTATTATATTATGAGTAATTTAATATATTGTTATACTTTTTTTTTAATATACTTGGTTTCTTTAAATTATTTCATATTCTAGTGACATATTATTGATATTGCTATAACAAATCAATTTAGAGTGTTTATAGTTTCTAACTTTTATATCAAGTTTTAATATTTTTAAAATAATTCAAAATAAATTATTTAACGTTTATTATATAATATTAAATTATAAAATTCAACAAAAAAATATGAAATTGAATTTAAATATTCAAATTTTGACCCGTTACTTAGTAAATTTTTTAATTCAATAGATATTATTTTTTAAGGAATAATATTACTAAAACTTGAATATTTTATAGATTGGACAACTTAGATTTGTTTTTTAAAATTCAACTTATGATATATCCAGAAATAAAACTATTTTTTAATTATAATAAATAATATGATAATTTATTTGTTTCACAAAATAGACTCATATATAAAAATGAGATATGAAATGTAATGATAATTAACAAATTAATATGTTAAGTTAGATATCAAAGGATTTTCTTTGATGAATAATTTAATAAAGAAAATTAATATGGTAAGTTAGATGATATAAATTGATTCTTTAGAATATCATCTTTACGATTTTTGGAAACAACGTGCTCTAGTAATAAAATCTTCCGAAAATAAATTAGGTTGCACCCACTATTTAACTTGTAACCAATTAATTTATAACATATTTGTAACCAACTTATTAAAATTATATAGTTTACAAAACAATGTTGTGTACTTCTGTTTTATTATAAAGGGGATGAAATAATACTTGCATTTATTTAAGAAAATCTAAGATGCATTTGCCGTCTAAAAAATTTATATCGAACGACTATATTTTGATAAATCTTAGCTTATACTCAAATATGAACAAATTGGAGTTTTTTTTTTTTTTTTTTTTTTTTTTTTTTTTTTACAAATATGATACATGATCATTTATATATGTCTGTAAACTGTTATATATTTAAGAAGAAAAGGAGGATGTGTGTATGAATATATTGTTAGAACTTAGAACCACTCTTTCATACAACTTTTTACCAAATTTTATTGACAAGAAGAATAACGGGAGCTATGTACTCCTAGCACTATAACATATTTGTATTCTTATGTCAAAATCGAAATTCACTTGGATGAAGAAGTAAATGTGCAAAGTTGATTGGTTAAATAACATTGATACAATGATTTTCCAATAAAGGATACAAAGTAACAATTTTGTCTTTCATACAACAACGATTTAATCTCCAGAGCATGACAGACAGAGAGATCACGAACCAGATAATACCTTGGTTAGATTGCTTTGAAGTAAAGCAATTGAATCAACAGCAGATTTAGCAAACCAACTGATTCCGACCTTGAGCCGGTGTTCATCAGTTGGTAGTCTAATCAAATACGCCAGTTTTCTTGCTGCGTGACCAATTGGACCTTCGAGTGTAAGCCCTTCAATAAAACTTGGCGAAATAGCAGCATCATATCTTCCAAGAGTCATCATCTCACCTAGGTTCTGAAACCTGTAAAGAGATTTAACAGAGCTTTAAAGTTCTGTTTTCAGATACACAGACCAGTAAAAAGTCTATTAGTTTTACCTGAATGGTAATAAAGGTCTGTTATTTATGGCTGCCCATATATTCCAGCCAGCAAAGTCTGCTTCTTGAAAAGCAACCTGAAATTTTTTGGATTCCATGTCACTCTGATTCAGTTTCTAAAGCATGAATGTGATAGAATTGTAAATTGTTTATACTTTTTTATTTTCTCACCTGAGCTGTTGTAGGAAGAAGCTTTCCATTCGACTCTCTTAAAGAAGAAGAATCACCTAATGCAAAGATCCGTGGATGTCCTTTAACACGGAGTGTCTCGTCTGTTTCTGCTTGTCCTCTAGCATTGAGAGGAAGGACATTGGGACCCGAGGGTTCTAATTTTGTAAGCAAAGGCTTAGCACCGACTGTCCATAACACTATATCCGCTTCAATAGTTTGACTCTCTAATCCTCTTTCTGCAGGCTGAAGCTCTAACAAATATCCTTCATCTTCTTCTGAGTCGCTTGCTCTCTTTATGGATTTAACAAGGTAGCCCAAGAGTAACTGAACTTTTCTCGACATAAGGACCTAACCACAATCCAAAGGATACTATTACCATCTTTTTACTCTGTCTAGTCAAATGGAGGATGCAATTGTAATGAAAGTGTACCTTCATAGCCGCCTCCCTGTTCCCATTAGGGGCTGATGTTAGTATATTCTTTGATACATTTATGGACTGCACTATTCCACGATCTTGCAGTCTCTCTGATATGGTCGCAGCCAACTCTACTCCTGCATAACCACAGCCAACAACAGCTACTTTTATGGCAGAGCCGTCTTTAAAATTCTTCCTCTCCAATTTACTCAGCTTTTCGTTAAGCTTCTGCAATAGCATAATGACAGTCACGATTTAGTCAAAAAAGAGTGTACAATTCAGTTTAACCAATCTGAACCATAGCAAAAACCAACCATATCAACCCGACAAAATCAGTTTCCATGTTTCATAAACCAAAAAATCTGAAGCACTCCTAACTCTTACAATAGCATCTTCAAGAGTGTAGAATGGGAAAGCTAACTCCATTGCGCCGGGAACAACATCGAGTTTAGATTCAGCGCCAAGAGCAAGAACCAACCTGGCTGTAGAAAAGAAAGATAATGAGTACAAATCTCTAAGTTAAGTGCATTGCATCACACACAACTAGAGTTTGGAGACAAGAGAGATGAGATAGATTGCATTGAGTTTATGGGGATTGTGTAAAACATAGTACCAATCGTATTCAATTTTAAAACCACTTTCGAGCAAGACGGTTCCTCCAGTAATGAAACTTTCAGACCCATTCACTCCTACATGGTCACAAGGAAGCAATGTTTTAACTCTATCTCGGAGAAATTTGATCCCCGTGTTTGTAAGCAAATCCGAGAAACGAGGAGCAATCTCCCACACATCAACTTCTGCAGATCAAAAGAGCTGGACAATAAATCAACACACACAAAAACAAAAGTATCAACGATTAGTCGAGCATAAAGAAACTAAACTTTACCTCCAGAGAGAAGTTCATACAACATGGGCTTGAACACAAAACGTTCGGATTGGTCAACCAAAACCACCTGATATATACATAGAACATTACAATGTATTCAAAACATAGATACTATGCAACAGATTGCTTGAAGTAGCATAAACATCACCTGGGGTTTTTTGTCATCAGGCCACACAAGCGACTCTAATCTCAAAGCTGTGTACAATCCTCCAAACCCGCCACCTAAAATGCACACCCTTGGCCTCTGTAAAGAGAGAGAGAGAGAGAGAGAGAGCTTTTACATTCATTAAGTTGTGGAATCTCCGATACATAGAAATCTCATACATCGTTCTAGAGAGGTATGCACCTTGTTATCAGGCCATGCGTAAGTCCTTGGAGCTGTTTCATTCTCAGAAACCTCTGTGTTACCACTGTTGATTGTCACTGCTCTGGAAAGATGTAACCTAGAGGGGTTTCTGGTTGAGTTCCAACGAGAAGAGAGATTGAACCCAGAAGTTATCGAAGCTAAAGAGGCTTTAGTAGTTAGTCTATTTGCCCCATCTGAAACACATTTAAGAAATAACACCAAAAGTTTCAATCTTTCATCTTTAGACTAGAGAAAGCAGTAGAATTTGGAACTGAAGTAAGCAAAGGAAGCATAAGGGTCTTCTCAAAAAGGTTGATTCTACACAGAGATCATCAAATCGAACCATCTTTCTTGACACTAATCAAGCTATCAAAAGTTTCACACTTTGATTTAAATTTTTATAATTGACCGGCAAAAAAACCCAATCAGGGAATGGATTCGACAATTCAGAGTAGAACAAAGAGACAAAGAATATAACCAAACTGAGTTGAGGAGAAGAAGAACGTACAACTAGAGAAGGGTAAGAGAGAAGATACGGAGGAGAGAACGGCCATTGATTGGTGACAAATTTATGTCGCCGGAAGGTGTGCCGGAGATGGAAAGTGATTTGAGGCTTCTCGTTTTCTTATGGATGTTTTGGGTTCCACGCTCTCACCCAATTTGTACAATTGTTAGGTGTGTCGACTATAAAAGAAGAAAACGCTCCTACCGCCAAAAATTACGCGGTTGAGACTAGCGTTATAAACTTGCGATTATCAAAAATGCGATTCGGTTAAAATATATATACACCGCGGTAAAAATCACCAAAAAATGAAGATACAGTCAAATATTTGGAAAAATGTTTGGCAGCTATTTGGAGTAAGCTCCAACACATGCTCACACATACAGACAATTTAAATGTTCCCTTAACTACTTGAACTATCAATATTACATAACGATATGGGTAAACTTATAGAGGTTATGTGTAGAGCACCATAACCATAGCTTCTGATACCGTTTCGGTGTATGGTGCGGCGGAATCCGGTACCGGCGATTTGGTCCATTATGATCCAATTACATTTTCTGACCCGGTTTGTTTTTATTAAACCGGACCCAATTAATTAAAACCGAACCGATCCAATTAAAAAAAAAAATCTCAGTGTAAAAATGTTAAACACCCAAATCCGATATCATTTCACGATTTAACCTTTAAAAAAAAAACGTTACTCTTTACCTAGGGTTCTTCGGAGTAGACAGAATTCATCTAGGTCGATTTGAGGATAGAGATGGATTTAAGCACGGATTCATCTAGTATGAGTAGATCTTCTGGAATTCTGAAGAAGTGTGATTGTGGATTGCCAGCAAAGATCTTCACATCAAAGACTGAAAAAAATCCTGGCAGAAGGTTTTTCGGATGTCAATTGTACAAGGTATGTGTGTGTTTTTATGGCGATTGATTGAAAATTGGCAAGTTTATAGTGTTTTGTAATCTTTGTAGGATGGTGGAACTGAGCACTGCAAATACTTTAAGTGGTTTGATCAAGAAGAGGTGAAAGGGTGGCCGCGAAACGCTTTAATTCAAGTTGTAGCTGAAAATCGTGAAAAGGAAAGAGTGATATATCAACTCAAGATAACAATTGTGGAACTTCGTAGTGATCTGGAGAAGCATTTAGAAGATTCGGGAAAGGTCATCTATAGGCAACGTTTGATCATCACATCGTTAACTGGATTGCTTGTATTTGCCGTTGGAACCATTATATTTGGCCGATGTGAAATGAGCAAGTGTGTTTGATTAGAGTAATTGTCAGTATTTGGGTATATTGGCTATGTCTATGTTTGTAAGGTTTGTAAGACCTTGTTGGTATGGTTCCAACTTCGATGTGGAATCAAAGTTTTTCTTAGTCATTCCTGCTTGAACCAAAAGACATAGCCTAAAAAAAACATCATTCAAATACATTAAAAAGTCGAATCCCAATTCTCTGTCACAGAAACATGGACCAAATACAAAATACATAGCGTAATCAAATTTGTTTTTTTCACAAAAGCATCGACCATAATACATAACCGAAAACTCTATCCTTTGTCACAAATCCTTCAAAAAGGGACAAAACAACAAGTGACACAGAATAGAGTTTTAACCGCAATGTTTTCATCAGCAAAACACATCAATAGAGTTGAGATCCTTATGGTGCAGTCGAAGACACATCTTGAACTTCTGCTTCCACTTGAACCGATGTTCCAGCTTCCTCTTGAGCGATCATTGCAAGTTCCATTTCTGCTTCATCTTGAGCTTGAAGTTGAGCTGCATTTCGAGCATCTTCATTAAGCTTCCTTCTCTTTGCCCGACTTTCGTCAGACTACCAAGGAAGTCATAAATAGAGTTAAAACCAAAATGAAACATATATGCTAATCATGTAAAGACTGGACTGATTGGAAATACCTCTTTAGGACATTTTCTTGAATTATGTCCAGCCCCACCACATAAACCACAATGAGTTATTCTTCCTTTTCTACCAACTTTAAACTTATTCTTATTTTTAGTTGGTGATTCATGCAAACCTTTGATCCTTGTTTTTCCCTTAGGTCTTCCTGGAGGGGGCTTGTAAGGCGGTCCATAAATTTTTCTCCCTCCTCTTTCCTCTCAAAATTTAGTTCCATTAACCGGAGTTAAACCTCTACGATAATCATCTTTCCATTTTTTGGTCAAATAGTAATCAGAAATGTAGTCATCAACTTCTTAACAGTTCTCTCTGATTTCACAAACAGCATGACGGCAAGGAATTCCGGTTAAATCCCACTTCCTATATGCACACTCCCTTTTAGACAATGTCACACAAAATCCAGTACCAAATTCCATAATCTCATATTTTCCTCCTGTACTTGAAAGAGAGTAACAGTTGTGAGCCTCATCACATGACTTCTCCACCTCTTTCCTTGCTTTCTTTGTGTACTTTGCAGTCCCCTTCTCAGGTATCTGAAACCTTTTTGCAATCCTTTGCATCACATCTCTTCTTACCAGCTCCAACATCTCTACAAAAGGTTTCTTCCTTGCCTTCTTCAATGTCCTATTGTATGACTCTGTGTGATTGTTGTGTGTGTCACCACAGCTAGAACCAACCCTAAAGAAATCCCTACACCATTTCTGATGATCTTTCTTCAGCAGATCATCACAAGCTCTCGGATCCATCTCCCTGAATACAACCAAGTTAGTCCGAAAATCAGCTTCATTGTAACTGCTAGCTACTCTCCAGAAAAGTGGCTTCAGGGTGTCAGATTTGTGATCCTTTTTAAGATTGGCGTAGATGTGCCTAGCACAAGCTCGGTGTTCTACCTTTGGTAACTCCAGTGCCATACCATGAATTATGCTTGTGTGCATGCCAGAAATCATGGTAATGTTTTCACCATTTCCCAAATCCAAGTCCACCTTAAGCTTGTGAATGAACCACTCCCAGTTGTCATGGTTCTCCCCTGTTACTACCGCTAAAGCTATAGGATAGATCTGTTTGTTAGGATCCCTTCCAACAGGGGTAAGCAATGTTCCCTGGATGTTGTGCTTCAAGAATGTCCCATCCAACCCAATAATTGGTCTACAGTTCTTCTTCCATGACGTCCTCAGCGGCTCGAAACATATGTAAATCTGATAAAATTCATCTAAACCATCATCTCTAGTTCTTGTATTGATCTCCACTGTTGAACTAGGCATTGTCCTGGACGTAAAAGGCAATCGTTAATAACCATTTATCTACACCTTCGATTTAAATTCCACAAAGTATTTACTTACTTGGTGAGTTGGTACTAATAGTCTCGAAGTCTTGAAAATTGGGCATTGCATTCATCTTGCAGCTTGCTAAATGCCCTCCTTCTTGCGGATTGTGACTGTGAAGGTGTAATGATGATGTTGTACCTCCTTTTCATCTCATCTTTGATTTCAGGAGCACTCATCTCAGGATCTCTTCTTATGTCTTCAAGAAACAAGTCAGCAACCACAAGACTACTTATTATCTCACATCGCCTAACAGGATGACATTGATGCTCATCATAGAACGTTTTAACCATCCATTTCTGTATCGGGTTCTCTATTGAGAAATATATTTGCCATCCGCAGCCTTTTCCCTTACACCTTGCACCAAGTGCAATTCTCTCCCATCTATCAAACACTACATTGCGCCTTGTCTTCAGTACATAGCGGATCACATTGTCCTTAAAGTCCTGACCACTAGCAAAAACTTGTCTCAAGCTGAACACACCATCAGGTAAATTTCGTTTTACCAACCTCTCTGCTTGTTCTTCTTCATCACCAGAAGAGTCATCAGTTGCAGGGTAGACTTCATCTTCATCTGGAATTTGTTCTTCGTAATTGTCATGGTTAAAGACTTCTATATCCGCTTCACCAACCTCATCTTCTTCATCAGATTCTGGATTTTCAGACAAACCATCTTCGTCATCAATAGCCTCATCATCCGTCTCACCTTCAGGTTCGTACTCTGGATCGCCTTCTCCATCACTCAGATTCTCATCAAGAATTGCTTCGCCATTCCCTATTAGCGAATAACGAACTGGTTGCTCAACATACACGTCCAGCTCTCTCATCCAACGCCTTGCTGATTGCATCTTCTTACTATTCGCTTCAACATCTTCTCAAAGAGGATGCTTATCTGCTAAATCTTCAAATGGTAGCTTGTACCACATTCTCCCAAGCTCGATATTTTTTTCAAGCAACTTCAAGGCTATCACAGTTTTGAAGATATCATCATGATGCATTTCAAACACGTCAAGCACTCCATCAATGTAATCAGACACACCATTTGCTTCTTTAAATTGCCCAGAATGATGGCAATTCACTTTCACAAGTTCCTCGTTACTGCAAAACACATAAAATAACATTTATCAGTTCAACAACTTATATTAAACAATGGCTACAAATAATAAAATAAAAATACTATCAAAATACAAATAACCGACTACAATATTCTACATGAACCCGACAAGGACAAAGTCATCTTTGTTTTCTATCTAAACACCTTGAAATCGACCCCACAACTTGTTACAAAGGAAAACATTAATCTTTAACAACTCGAAAAAACAACAGTAACCAAGAGAAAAAAACAGTAACCGATAATCTATAACTACTCGACAAACCACGATTTGTCCTGTGTGAAAAGCAGATGTCAATTGTTCACACTATATATCCCCAACAAAAACCCATAATAAATCCCGAAGAAAAACCCAGAAAAAATCCCCAAATAAGTACCAAACTGCAGAAACCCTCATCTCGCGATTTTAGATTTGAAACCCTAATCTCGCGATTTCAGATCAGACACCAGATTAAAGTCGAAATCCAGATATCATACCTCATTGTAACGAGATTCGAGTTTGATTCACAACCAATTCGAGTGTTTCCTTCTTCTACTCCGAAGAACCCTAGGTAAAGAGTGAATTTTTTTTTTTTAGGTGAAATCGTAAATGGAAATTATGATATCGGGTTTGAGTGTTTAACATTTTTACACTGAGATTTTTTTTTTAATTGGATCGGTTCGGTCTTAATTAATTGGACCCGGTTTAATAAAAACAAATTGGGTCAGAAAATGTAATTGGGTCATAACGGACCAAATCGCCGGTACTGGATTCCACCGCACCGTACACCGGAACCAAGGGCGGACGTACATTACGGTAAACTGGGGCACTTGTCACGGTTAAATTTTTCAGATTAATGTTATTTTACATGAGTTTTTAAGTATGCCCCTGTTAAAATATTTTTTATTGCCCCCATTATCCTATTTTCTTCTTAGATATACTTTTTGTGTTGTGTATAATATTAAAATATTCTACAAATACAATACAAAAACTTAATTTTGTTTATATTTCCTATGTTAACAAGACCATATTCTATTAATAAAACAAAATTTTGTTACTTATATTAACTTGAAACTAATCAAATATTTTTAACTGATATAATTTTATTTAAAAAAAATAATAAATAATAATTTAATATTATTATCCCGAATAAAATAATTTTCTGGATCCGCCACTGACCGGAACTATATCGGAAGCTATGATTATAGTACTTTACACATAACCTTTATAAGTTTACCCATGTCGTTATGTAATATTGATAATTCAAGTAGTTAAGCGTACATTTAAATTGTCTGTATATGTAAACATAAATATGTGTTGGAGCTTACTCCAAGTAGCTACCAACTTTTTTCCCAAATATTTCATAATTCTGTTATTCAACAATATCTTGAAAAGAAAAAAAAACATTATTATGTACCAAATTTTGATTTTTTGACCCACCCAAAGTCATAATTATTCTCGTTTAGCTACTGGTTTAACTAATCCTTACCGCTTTATACGCTTTTCTCTCTAGTCAACATTACAGTAACCTCGCTACTGATTTGAGTTCTTGTGACACGTCAAATTTTTAAGAGTATGGTGAATTTGAAAGATCAGATTCCCAAGGCAAAACTGGAGTGGGAATCTGAACAGTTTTTTTTCTTTTTAATGTGTAAAAAAAAATGAAAAAACTACACAAAGAAAAAGAACAATCTACACTTTTCAGGATATGAATGGTTGGTGTTAGTGGCAAAAAGAAGAGAGAAACTAAATCGCTTTTACATCTGTTAACAAACCAAAAAAAAAAAAAGTAAAATAGATTAGAAAAGCAAAATAAAATAAAAAGAAAGAAAGAAAAAAAAAAACAGTCGAACAACAACAACATCAAAAAAAAAGGAAAAAAAAAACAAAAAAATCTGAAACGGAAGCTCCCTTTGTTCAGACAAGGATGAGATTTCTATCTTTCCTTTGATAAATCCCAATACCTAATTCCCAAATTCCCTTACTTTTAGGCCACCGAGATTGATAGATAGATAGATTACGCATTGGGTTACTTTTTTTGGAAGAGCCTTGATTCTCTCGCTTCTTCTTACTATTTTCTGTTCTGTATCATCATCAATCGATCTCTATCCAGATTCTCCGGAGGTACTACTTTATTAGTATTGTTTCTTGCAATACTCGAAAGCTTGTGTTTTGATCTTGTTACTGGCAATTGCAGATCTTTTTTTTTTATTATTACCCTTTTGCTTTTGTTCTGTAATTCTGTATAAAGTTTAAGAGATCACTAATGTTTTGAGGAAGCAGTGTGTATATATATATAACTCATGAAGGAGAGCAACCCTCTATGAAAGTGACGATTTTTTTTTTTTGGGTCTTAATAAGTTTTTTTTTTTTAAATCTTTAATTTCTTTATTCATCAGTGGGAGTTTGGTGGAATCCTTGTTTGAAGCTTTTTTTTTTAGTATTATAGAGTTAATGGTGTCTTCTTCTTATTCATTATTGATATCTTTTCCGTTACAATCTACATATTAAAAAAATTCAATCTTTTTGATTTGCAGACATCTTTTCTATGTGATGTCTTTTTTAGTAGTGGTTTTTCTCTTGATCTGATAGGTTGGTTTGATCTTACTAATATATTATAGTTGCTACGTCTTATTCGCCTCTTGTTAGACGTTTCTTTCATTTGTGTGGTACAGACAAAACTTCTTGATACTTCTTTAAGCTTGATTCCATATTTTTTTTTTTCTGTGTTTTGCTTCCTGTCATGTTTCTTGACTCTCCTTTGTGTTCTTGTCTTTACATATGTTTTCATTTTGTTGTATAATCTCAATACCTGTTTCGAGATTATGCTAAATCTGGTGGTTTTGTATGTTTGCAACTGCAGAAGCTTTGTGTCTTCTCGTATAGATCCTGTGAAGGTCCTTTGTTAGATGGGGCAAACTTGTTCTTGAGTTGTCAAAAGGTATTATTTTCTATGTCTGTGGAGTATAATTGTGTACAAGGAGGTGGGCTGTAAAGGAGCTTGATTTTGGAGATATATGGTTTTAGTGGTGTTTTGAAGAAAATCTCAGTTTTGGTTGCTTTTGGATTTGATGGGTAAAGAGAATCAGTTGGAGACTAATAATTGTGGAGTCAGTGATCACGGTTCTCCACCTATCAAGAACGAAGAACATGAGGCACCACGTTACAGTTCAGACAAAGACACGGGTTTACCAACTTGCCGTGTGTGCCAATGTTCAGAATCCGATAGAAGAGGAGACGCTGCTTTAGGGTTTTTGGGTATCACTCCTCCTGTTTCAGATCCTTGTAAAAGCAATGCCGGTGAAGAAACCGTTGTTGATCAGAAAAGCTCTGTTGTCAAATCTAGTGGATTCATCGAACTGATAAGTCCCGATGGAGAAGTTTTCGTTTGCTCTAACGAAGATATTGAAATGGGTGCGTGGCAGCATCGAGATACGTTGCTAGAACTCGGATGTTCTTGCAAAAACGATCTCGCTTTGGTACACTACGCTTGTGCATTGAAATGGTTCGTCAACCACGGATCAACAGTTTGTGAAATATGCGGTAAAACCGCAGAGAATATAAGAACAGTTGATTTCAACAAAGTGGTAATCTCCTTGAAAGATTACGCAGCGCTAAGAGAAAGAACAGCTGATGGAGATCCGAATCCTGTAGCGGTTAATAACAACACGAGTTCTTCAGGGATTGATCCTGATGCAGTTGCAGCCATTCGAAGGCAACGGCTTAGTGAGATTTCGTTATGGTTTGGTCCTCATTGTTCTAACAATAACAACAACAATAGTAGTAATTCAGCTGCTGCGGGGGCGGGTTCTTCTCAGGTTACATCTGAACAACCTTTGGGTGTAGTAAACTTTGATATCTTGCCTATGGAAAGCCGTGCGACTAAATGGGCGGTTGAAGGTACCGGAATACTACTCGCTACCGGATTACTCACAGTTACTTTGGCTTGGCTCATTGCTCCTCGTGTTGGAAAGGTACTGATCACACTTTGATTTGTCCCATATAGTCCTCTGTGTTTAGAATGTGAAAGGCTGATACGATGATATTTTTAAAAACCTTTGCACAGAGAACTGCAAAGAGTGGACTGCACATACTTCTCGGTGGTCTCTGTGCTTTAACAGTAGTCATCTTCTTCAGATTCGTAAGTGAAAGATTCATTTTCTTTTGTTCCTGAACACATAAATGATGAATGAGAAAAACTAAATTGAAAACTTGTGTTACAACAAACAGGTCGTGCTGACAAGAATCAGGTACGGACCAGCACGTTACTGGGCAATCTTGTTCGTCTTCTGGTTTCTTGTGTTTGGCATTTGGGCTTCACGTTCACACGCTTCTCACTCTTCCACATGATAAATTCTTCATCACCCTTATCCTCGTGTTACTTACTACTCTTTTTTGGTCTCTGTCAATATCATTTACGTTATTCTCTTTTGAGACACAAAATGTACAATTAATTTACTCTTATAAAAACAAAGACTAAAAAAGAAGAAAGGAAACTGAATGAAGATGATATATTAGCAAATTTTTCCACCCCACAACCATGTTGTCTTGCATTTCTTTTATTTTTGTGTGGTTGGGTTTGCATATGTAATTTTCAAAGAAAGTTTAATTAACAGAAGGAAAAAAACACTACAAATACTGTGTTCTACTTTGAAGATTAACTAGATAACTAGCAAATTGTGTTTGGAACTGTTAGATTAGACCCTTTATCTAAAAACAAGAAATGGACTTCAAAGTCTTGAGCATTTGTTGGATAGCAAAAGAAAGAGTGGCCGATATAGAGTCGTTAGTCAGTGCTAAGGTAAAGGCGCGTTAAATTGGAATTTAGCTGGGTGAGTTGAGTCCGATGCTCTAATATTATATTTCTGTGTCTATAAATACCATTCCATGCAATTAATGTACCAAAGACAATCAAGTTAGAAATGGGTAAAGAGAACTCATATGTAATTGTTCTTCTTCTATCTTTGCTTCTATGTCTTTCTTCTCAAGTTGGTGTCGCCGAGGCCAAACGCTACCCCCACCCACGTTAGTATTTAACATCTCTACGCATAATTTAAACTTGTGTTCAATGGTTTTAAGCTGTAATATACGTTGTTGTTATCGAAAGAAACGGGTGTCAACTATTTGTGTTTATACTTTTGAATGTCTGCGTTTGCGTTTTTATTTGTGTTTATACTTTTGAATGAACACAAAAACTTAAACCTCTTAACGCAAGATTTGTTTAATTGTATGAGTTTTTGATGGTTGCGGAAAGCATAGCATAGAAAAATTTTAGTTAATTGGAATTTTCTATTAAGTTCATATACTTTTGCGATCCAGAAATGGACCTTATACATACGTACCAACACTTACATAATGTTTAACCTTTTTTTTTTTTGGTTCTAGCTCCTATCAGGGTTCCTAATTCTGGATACGCCAATGAGTTTCCCGCAAGTCCACCACCAATAAGTAAATTTCTTAACCGTGATTCAAAGCTATATGAGTTCGAATAAGTTGTATTTCCACCACAATTATGATTCAATTTTTCGGGGTGTTTACATACTCATCAGAATTCAATGTATAAGTTTTTTTTAGAGAACCTAATCGACTTAACTTGAGCATATCGTTACCAGGTTCACCGCACTCAAAATCGCCCAAAGGAAAAGGCCCATAAGTAAAGAGAAGAAAGTCTAAAGAGGGGAAGTTGAAGAAACAAATATTATAAGGAGACGTACTAGAAGAGTCAAAACTTTATTGTTGTGTAATTTTGTTACAAGTCAGTCATTCAATTCACATATGGACTTGCTTAGACTATAAATCTACCATTATGAACTTCCAATTATAGTCTATTTCAATGTTGTTGTCAAATCTTTAAAATTTGTATTTTAGATACATATGCCTAAAACAGATCAGATTACATTGAAGAAACAAAAAAAATACCAAAATTTACGCAAGGAAGAAGATATCATCAGTCATCAACATCAAATACTGTAGAATCCGTAGAGGAGCGTTCCTGAAATCCAATTGAGGAAGTCTCAGCTCTCTTACTCTACACGACCCGTTTCCTTCTCGGTTCATGATCCGACCCGTATACACTTTCCTAAACAGATACACCGCTCCCCCGCCGGTATTGCTGCTACTAGTAGATTCCTCCGGCGACGGATGATGATTCTCTTTCGTCTTGTAAATCGACCATCCGTTTGAAGCCAATGCGTTCGAGAAGCTCTCCATCGATCCGATTCGTTTGTTGGCGATTCTCGAGAAGAGAGAAACGGAGCAGCAGTCCCAATTGCTAACGGATCCGGATGTCGAGGCAGAGGAAGAAGATGTTTCCACGGCGGAAGCGGCGGAGAAGACGAGTTTGAAGAGACCGTTGGAGAGGGAGACGAAAGATCGGAGGTGAGAGAGTGATGAGGCGGAGAGAGATGGGAATGAGAGCATTACCGCGTCGTTGGGAAGTGACCACGAGAGAGTCGACGACAGCGACGCCGAAGAGGACCACGTCGAAGGTTGCGAAGAAGAAGAGAAAGGAGACGGCGACGGTGATTTCGATTCACGCGGCGGGAATGAGAAGATGATGTGAGAGAGAGATGGTGTTGGGTACAAATCCATACCTAGATCTCTTGCTACTGTGGCTAATCGGTAAGTGTCTGAGATCAATTCCCGTGTTGGAACGAAGTAGAGCAACGGGGTTTTCGAATTTCTCGTGTTCTTCTTCTCGGATCTCGATCGGGTTTTTGATTGCTTGTAGGAGCTTAGGATTTGCCGGATGCTGGTTTCTCCTTCTTCTTCTTCTTCTTCTTTACCGTCGTTTGTATCACCGGAATTATGAGTGAGATTGAGAGTCTCGTGGAGGAGAAGAGATCGAGCAAGCTTTAATGGAAGCATTTTTCTGGTTTCTGATCTTTTTTCACGCTCTCTTCGTCTTCTTCGTTGCGCTGTTTTTATTTCCTCATTAGGGTAGCTTTTACCGGAAACCAAACATAACCGGCCGGATTAAATCAAATAAAATACTTGATTTGGATAGGGATTGGTTTAGATCGGTCTAATTCGGTTTAATTTGATATAAGTTCTCCAACACATTAATGGCAAGTTTCTCCTTCCTTTAACTCACTCGCCTTCAGGGTTTAAGCGCCGACTCTGCGTACACTTGCAGAGCTTCTTCTCCCATGGCGGCTTCTGCTACATTAGTGCCTACGGTGTGTAACTCCTGCTTTTTTATCTCCTTCGTTTCGATGTAATTTATTCTAGTTTTCTACTCTTCCGCTTATTTTCCAAGGATTTTTCTTAGTTCGTCAGCATCTATCAACGTCTTTGTGGGTTTCGGTTTCGTTAAATTGGGTTTCATATCACTAATTTATATCTTATCATTACGTTGTAATTACTGTGTGATTAGGAGTCTCCTGATTGTAATTTATGGATCTGTTTGTTATTTGTACGATCATGTAATGTTTGAGTTGTTCATAAGCTATAGATTTCTCGATTCCATAGTTTAATGCATTGTATCTGAATGTTAACTATGAACAACTTTTGTGTACGAACAGGCACATGAAAGAAAAGTTGAGAATCTGAGAGCTTTTATGGTGAATTTGGCGAATTCAAGAGGCTTCTCCCTTCCTGAGACTAAACTCTTTGAAAAGAAACTCTTTGATCTGTGTTTATCCCGTACTCCTGATCATCCCACTTATTCCGCTGTATGTATGGAAATTATGACATCTATTATGTGCAACTATATACCACACACACATATCATACTTGTTTCTGCTGTGTTCTTATGACTATAATAAATTTGTTTCAGATGATATTTGTTGCTATCATGGATTTGAATGAAGAAGGTGGCTCGCGTGAAGAAGCAATATCTGAGTTTATTAAGTCCAAGTACAAGAACTTGCCATTTGCTCACACGAGTTTGTTAAGTCATCATCTAGCCAAGCTTGTGGAGAAAAGAGAGATACTCTGTGACTGCAACAACTACTGTTACTCTCTCCCCGGAGAGAAGAATAATACTGTTGTTTCCACTGATGCTGGAAGAAAAAACGCTGTGATTACAGCGAGAAGTAATGATCAGCGTGCTGGGAATGAGGTTATGACTCTCGAAAGCGAGGAAGAATGTGTTGAAATTTTGAAGTCTGTGGATCATAAGGTTGATTCAGTGGAGAAACAGAGTTTGACTGAGTCTCAAACCAGCCTCCAACGTGAAGCATGTTGTGCCATTAACGTCATTGAAGTAAGGCTCACAGAAGATAATGGAGTCAAAGCAGGTTTAAGGGATTCGACTGTTGAAACTCCTAGGAAAGAGGGAGTTGCTGGCGAACCAGAAGTGGCTCTTGAGAATAGCGAGGCTGAAGGTAAGATTGAAGCAAACTGTGACGAAGGTGAATTATATGAAGTAGTTGTTGGGAAAAATGATGTGTTGGTAGAAGAGTCGGGTGAAGAAAGAATGGAAACAAGCACAAAACAGAGAAAAGCAAAACTGTGCAGGACATCTAACACGATGAAAGAAGCATGTGTGGAAGTGAAGAGTGAAGCATATAAAAAACTTTGGGAGTGCCAAACCGAAGCATGCAACAATATCATTGCCCTAGAGTAAGCCCCAATCTCTTTTTGCCTGCTTTTCTACTCATCTTTGAATTAGCTTAAAGATTTTTATGTTTCTCTTTCGGGGTTGGAAAAATATAGGAAAATGCTGAAACAGTGCAGAGAGAAAGACCAGCAGAACACAGATGTTTCAGAAATTAATGATGTTTCTTGTTTGCCTCTATCAATGGTGAGGTCGAAAACCCCTGTTACTTCATGTCACTGATGTGCTTTTGAGCTGATGAAAAAACTAGTTCTGATCCCTTTCTGTTGTCGCATTTTCTATATCTACAGGAAAGCTGCAGAGAACTGTGGAAGGTTGCCCAAAAGATACAAAGCCAGCTATCTGAGGTCATCGATTCCCGTGATGAAACCGTGGTTCCATATACTGAACTCCAGGAGGTAAGATCGAAGAAATAAGCAAAGGAGTCTGCAAAGAGGATCCCAAGATGAAAACTCCTTGTGGGATTAATGGATCTGGAAAAACCTCCAAACAGCTTGAACAGAAGGAAAGAGATCATTGTTCACAAAAGAAACCACAGGTGAAGAAAACGAGAATGAAAAGACTCCGAGACATAGGAACAACAGCAGTGAGGAAATCCCCTCGCTTAAGATTATGAACCTCAAAATTTTCTTGTAAAGGTTAGGTTACATCTTTTATATCAGTATCTCTATCTACATAAGTGCAAAGATCTTGAAGAATTTGAATATTTTCATATAAATTTGTCATGAAATAACAAGAATTTGCCTACTAATAATGAGACATGGATGCTAACACCTATAAACATTCTACAATCTTTTTCTCCGCTACTAACAACCAGGGATGAGTTGAGATGAAACTCTTCTCTCTGGCATATCAGAACAGTACAGGCAAACAAGTTATAGTCTTCCGGTTTTAACCCTGTGGAGTAAAACTCCAATTTAAGAATGGTTTCTGCTCAGGTGGATCCTGGAAGGGAGTAAAATAATCAGAAGGCTGATACAAGAACTGGGGGACGAAAGCGTCAGGCTGCAACAACTCCATGGAACCAGCAAACAAGTTAGTATCAAAAGCTTCCAAAGCATCCTCAAGCTCTCCCCATTTAGGCTCGCTCTGAACCTCCCGAACATCTGGTGACACAACGCGACCGTGGCCACCACCGGAACTGCTCGAATCATCCTCTTGCAATGTCGGGTAAGTCGAGTCCGAAGTATCAAAAGGAGATGATGATTGATCAGGCAATGTCGTGGTCCTTGGTTTCTCATCAGCAGGGAGATACTTCTCCATGGTTCCTTTCTTGTTGTATATTCGACATAAAACCCAATCATCAAGCTGTTGTGTAACGAAAACGAAGTTAATACCGAATCTCTAGAGAAGATTGAAACATAAAAGATAAAAGCTGAAGAAAAAAACATACTCGTAGGTTGTTCTTTTTGTGAAGAGAAGCTGATCTGTCGACATTAGCGAGACGATACTCGTGCATGATCCAATTGGTCTTAATCCCTTTAGGAGCTTTACCAGCGTAAAAAACGAGAGCTTTCTTGATACCCAACGTCTTGGGTTTACCAATCGGTTTATCAGCTCCGGTAGCTTTCCAATAACCGGTACCAGCAGCCCGGTTAGGACGAGAACCGTTTGGGTATTTCCGATCTCTAGGTGAGAAGAAGTACCACTCTTTCTCTCCGTACAGAGACATCTCTGAAAATAAGAAGAAGAACAACAAAAATCTCAAAATTAAACAACGAATTCTCTCGAAAAAATATGTGGAAATGGTTTAAGATGTAAGTAAGTACCTGGAAGGTCCCAAGGATTGAACTTGTAGAGATCAATCTCAGCGATAACAGGAGCTGAGATCTCCTCCGATGCGCATTTCCGACACAAGTAGAATTTCACAAGCTCTTCGTCTGTTGGATGGAATCGGAATCCAGCCGGCAAGTTTAGCTCCGCCTTCATTCTCTCTCTCTTGCTTTACTTTCTTCTTTTCAACTAATGAATCTGAGTTTTGTTTTTTTTTGTCTTCTTCTTCTTGCTCTCTCTCTCTCTCTCTATGGTTTGCTCAAGATTGTAATCGAGGATATGTGAGTGAGGGGATGAAGGTTTTATAAGGACGAGAATCGCCGAATTTTTTTT
>NC_025692.1:23710264-23713196 GCF_000633955.1 Camelina sativa | reverse complement strand
CCCTTTTTTTTTTTTTTTTTAATTAATTCGTAATTATGTGTCAAACGTTAATCACCTGTGTGTGTCTCTCAGTGTATCTTATCGCTTTTGTTCCTTTTACTTACCACTAAGGGTTTTTTTTTTTCGGTTTTTTCTTTAAATAATTTTTCTCAGCAGCCATTACTTTTATTATTGATGGAGATATTGAAATGGAACATACAAGCTGAAGATAAGTCAGCATTTCTTGGGGTGGAAGTTGTATATAATCATGACTTGTGATTGGATAGGTTTAATGAGCTTCTCCCGCACCAGATTAGTTCTCCCAAGTTTGCGTCATGAACGATGACGTCATTTTTTAACATTGCAATCGCCAAAATCGTGTAGTAGTCGCCGGAATTTGATACGACTAATATCATTTTTTATTTATATATTTTTTCTTAGTACAGTAATTTCCCGACTAATTGTATATTCTTATTATTTTAGTAAATTGAGTTTGATCCTTGATAAAATAAGTACGAATTGAGCCGCTTTCACTACAGGCTGATCAGTTTAAAATTCATAAGTTTGATTCGTGATATTATTTTTTAAAAATGCAAATGAATCTTCTTCTAATATTAAAAAAAAAAAACAGAAAATGGAAAGTTGAGGTAGGTGTGTACGAGGGACTGACGTGGGCTTGTTCCCCGTTTTATGATCATCACTTACGTTTTCCTATCATATAATTGAGTTTTATTTATACTACATATGTAGATGTAGGTAGTATGATCTATTCAACATAATTGTATTATAATGTTTTTTTTTCTATAAAGATATGGTCGTCTTTTCCTTTTACTATTATAACTCCTTTAACCGATTAATAAATGCAAACATGTTTTTGGATTAAACATGACCTTTTTTGTTTTTGTCAACAACAAGGATATTTCTTTATTGTAGTATTAATAATTTAAGTTTGTAAAGTCATATCATTTCATACACATTTTTTTAGTTATACTAATCGTGCACTTACGACTTCTGTATCCCCTAATTAATTACCTCCCCATTTTGATAAGTACTTATTAGGAACACTAACGGATTTTAAAGGCCAAGAGGTTTAAAAAAAAAAACTTAAAGAGAGTTTTGCGTTTATTTTAGTATTTAGAATCAGATAGCTAGAACCAAACTTAGCCCGAGTGCCAGACATTCGCAATTTGTATATAAAAATGAAGGTTATAAAACTGTAGTATAGGTCAAAAGAAAGAAAATTAATATTTGTCGTTTTGGATGATACCAGTCAAGTCTAAAGATATGCTCACTAATATTTTAAGCCCCCAAAAACAAAAGATATTACCTAAATGCATGATTGTTTTTTTTCTTTTTTGTTAATTTGTTTTTCTATTATGAAAGTCAGATAAACTGAATCCGGACTTGATCTGAATTCAAACTTTATATATATTTTTAACACTTGTTTGTTTAAGTCGCTGTGTGAACTGAAAAATAGGAAGCTTCGTGGAGCTTGATGTTATAGCTGCCGAACTTGACCCATACATATTTTTATGATGGATTTGTTTTGTCGTATAAAGAAATTTATATTCGAATATGCTTGAGAAGTTGGATAAGGAGGAGACAAGTTGGGACCTCATTGTCGGAACTTACAACCTATCGTTAGCAACAAGCCAACAATTAGTATCACATATATACTATTTCTCTATTCATATGACTACTTGTCTTATGCAATGCTCTATATATAAATAAATGACAATGACAATGTGTGACAGAAGTCAAAATCATAGCTATATAGCATGCGTTTGCAAGCCGTGGATTGTAGTTTATATATATTCTAGATTGGAATGTTTGAGTAATGTTGAGTTTAATTTGGTTGGCTGAATTCGTGTACCCAGCTTACTGTATCCGTAAGAGTGATACGAAGAGTTTGTTATTAAGGCAAGTTAGCATCTGAGTTACTAAGTTGTAAGATAGAGATTAGAGATAAGCTCAAATCTTGGATTGGTCTCTATATGTAGTTTCTTTTATGAGTGATGCAACTCTTTAAGAATTTCTAGTGGATTGCTTGTGCCGTCGAAGCTGAGACGTAGGTGCGAGACTTGAAGTCGTTAAAACTCTTGCGTCTCTACTCTTGATTCGTGTTCTATTGCATACTCTGTTTCATCCCACAGCGAACATGATTTTCATGATGTTTAATTTCGTACGTGGTCGAGAACATAACGATTGATGCATAAGGACTTGCATACGTACCAAAAGAATTCGACTAACGTTTGTGGTGGAAACAATGTATTTTAAAGTATCAAAAGTTTGAATATATTGTTTTGCAGCAATATTTATTTTTGTTGGGCAGCCATTAGAATATATTTGGCCACTCAAAAATCTATGTAACCAAAATAAATTAGAGTAAAATCTTCATTTGTGCCACACCAATTATTGGTCCCTCTGCCGCCATTCTCGCATAGAAAACGACCATCAGTAATTTAAAGCAAGCCATGACCTGCAAGCCACATGATTTCATAAATTTTCATAACCTTTCCAATAACCAAGGAAGAAATGAGCTAGGATTTGGAGGTAACAATCCAACAACATATTGAATCGACTTCTTCACCAGAAGTAAGGAGGTGATGTTCTCAATTTTTACTGACTACAAACCTGGGAACATTCGCAAGAAGAATCCATAACATTAAGTCTCTGCCTCGCCTGTAATTCATAACAAAATGTCTACAGAAAACCCCTTAATATCTGTATATGTACATGTACTAGCACACCCTACATTCTCCAGAATCACAACATTCATTCCAACCAAATTCTCTTAATGGCAAGAAATCTGATGCCGCGCTTACCATCAACAACGCTAACACACATACACCACGACCGTTGCTAACAACTAGTGTGGAAGAACCAACAAAAAAAAAGACTATAGATCTCATCGTGATAGACTATAGCAGTTAAACCTTGAAATCCACGTAGC
>NC_025692.1:23669882-23706062 GCF_000633955.1 Camelina sativa | reverse complement strand
ATAACTCCTTTAACCGATTAATAAATGCAAACATGTTTTTGGATTAAACATGACCTTTTTTGTTTTTGTCAACAACAAGGATATTTCTTTATTGTAGTATTAATAATTTAAGTTTGTAAAGTCATATCATTTCATACACATTTTTTTAGTTATACTAATCGTGCACTTACGACTTCTGTATCCCCTAATTAATTACCTCCCCATTTTGATAAGTACTTATTAGGAACACTAACGGATTTTAAAGGCCAAGAGGTTTAAAAAAAAAAACTTAAAGAGAGTTTTGCGTTTATTTTAGTATTTAGAATCAGATAGCTAGAACCAAACTTAGCCCGAGTGCCAGACATTCGCAATTTGTATATAAAAATGAAGGTTATAAAACTGTAGTATAGGTCAAAAGAAAGAAAATTAATATTTGTCGTTTTGGATGATACCAGTCAAGTCTAAAGATATGCTCACTAATATTTTAAGCCCCCAAAAACAAAAGATATTACCTAAATGCATGATTGTTTTTTTTCTTTTTTGTTAATTTGTTTTTCTATTATGAAAGTCAGATAAACTGAATCCGGACTTGATCTGAATTCAAACTTTATATATATTTTTAACACTTGTTTGTTTAAGTCGCTGTGTGAACTGAAAAATAGGAAGCTTCGTGGAGCTTGATGTTATAGCTGCCGAACTTGACCCATACATATTTTTATGATGGATTTGTTTTGTCGTATAAAGAAATTTATATTCGAATATGCTTGAGAAGTTGGATAAGGAGGAGACAAGTTGGGACCTCATTGTCGGAACTTACAACCTATCGTTAGCAACAAGCCAACAATTAGTATCACATATATACTATTTCTCTATTCATATGACTACTTGTCTTATGCAATGCTCTATATATAAATAAATGACAATGACAATGTGTGACAGAAGTCAAAATCATAGCTATATAGCATGCGTTTGCAAGCCGTGGATTGTAGTTTATATATATTCTAGATTGGAATGTTTGAGTAATGTTGAGTTTAATTTGGTTGGCTGAATTCGTGTACCCAGCTTACTGTATCCGTAAGAGTGATACGAAGAGTTTGTTATTAAGGCAAGTTAGCATCTGAGTTACTAAGTTGTAAGATAGAGATTAGAGATAAGCTCAAATCTTGGATTGGTCTCTATATGTAGTTTCTTTTATGAGTGATGCAACTCTTTAAGAATTTCTAGTGGATTGCTTGTGCCGTCGAAGCTGAGACGTAGGTGCGAGACTTGAAGTCGTTAAAACTCTTGCGTCTCTACTCTTGATTCGTGTTCTATTGCATACTCTGTTTCATCCCACAGCGAACATGATTTTCATGATGTTTAATTTCGTACGTGGTCGAGAACATAACGATTGATGCATAAGGACTTGCATACGTACCAAAAGAATTCGACTAACGTTTGTGGTGGAAACAATGTATTTTAAAGTATCAAAAGTTTGAATATATTGTTTTGCAGCAATATTTATTTTTGTTGGGCAGCCATTAGAATATATTTGGCCACTCAAAAATCTATGTAACCAAAATAAATTAGAGTAAAATCTTCATTTGTGCCACACCAATTATTGGTCCCTCTGCCGCCATTCTCGCATAGAAAACGACCATCAGTAATTTAAAGCAAGCCATGACCTGCAAGCCACATGATTTCATAAATTTTCATAACCTTTCCAATAACCAAGGAAGAAATGAGCTAGGATTTGGAGGTAACAATCCAACAACATATTGAATCGACTTCTTCACCAGAAGTAAGGAGGTGATGTTCTCAATTTTTACTGACTACAAACCTGGGAACATTCGCAAGAAGAATCCATAACATTAAGTCTCTGCCTCGCCTGTAATTCATAACAAAATGTCTACAGAAAACCCCTTAATATCTGTATATGTACATGTACTAGCACACCCTACATTCTCCAGAATCACAACATTCATTCCAACCAAATTCTCTTAATGGCAAGAAATCTGATGCCGCGCTTACCATCAACAACGCTAACACACATACACCACGACCGTTGCTAACAACTAGTGTGGAAGAACCAACAAAAAAAAAGACTATAGATCTCATCGTGATAGACTATAGCAGTTAAACCTTGAAATCCACGTAGCCTACATCAAAAAGAACTTAGAATCTTCATCAAAGGTATACAAGAAGGTCTTCAAAATTGAGAATCATCATCAAAGGTATACAAGACAGTCTTCAAAAATAGTTGAAAAAGTAAGGTAACCCACCTTCAGAGAAGTGTTAACCTACAGAGCTTTAACCACTCTAGCCAACTAAACCCCCAAGAGCATTAAGTAGAAAAGTGACAAACAAAAAAGGTTTTATACAAAACTCAAAAGAACATTCAACGTAAATTTACCTTGTCTGGCTGGAGATATAGACTCACTGAGCAGCATAAGACAATGCAACAAAGCATCAGATCTAAGAGAAAAAAAACAGAGCCTCGTAAAACCATTAACAAGGAAGGGAGGATGGGAAACCGTCAATTGAGAGGTGAGGCAACCCTGTGGAGGTGGAAGCTCACTTTTCTTTGATACCCAATAAACTATAACAGACTGAAGTAATTCAAAAATCAACAAAGACACAACAATCACAAGCCAAAGAAACCTAAAAATCAAACCCCATAAGATAAGTAGAATATAACACTGAATCCACTAGAGATGAAAGCTTCAAATTCATCCCTATTGGGACAACCACACAAAAGCTTGAAACTTCAGTTTTTGCTTCCTCGGCAATCTACACTAGAAATAACAAACTCATGATGTACAGATACAGGGGAGTGTAGCAAGCAGGCCGAATCAGAACTCCTATGCAAAATACTGACTTCATGTCCAGCAGAAGTGATTAGCATTAACCATAGAAAATATGCAGACTACAAAATCAGAAAGGCATAAACAATTAAGGGCAAGGAAAATTGATCACATAACAAAAACAGAAAAGACAAAAAACACCATATGAATCTATATAAATGAAGTAATTCATATAAAGAGACCAGTCACAAGCATATATAATAAGGAATAGATGTAGCACAGAAAAATGGATAAATAAGAAGAGACAAAGTAGTAGCCTGAAATAGCTATGATAAAGGCTTAGTAGGTCAGGCCTAAGCAGAAATGCGTGCATAGCTAGGAAGATGAGAAACATTTTTGTTGACGGGAAGCAACCAATGACAAGTACCAATCTTGTGAAACTCTCCACTGTCTCCGTCCAAAGCTCAATAAGTGAAACACACTTCAAAATCCAGAACAGGATGAATCAACAGATTGTGGAAAATCCAGGCAGCTTTCTGCATAAAAGGAGCTCAGACTTGAACAGTCCTAAAAGACTTGAATGTTGGTGCGGGATTCAGCACCCCCGACATACCGAGCTAAACCAGAAATACTAATTGATTAGTTAACCGGGAAACCGGTTAAGGGCTTGATTAGGTCAACAAGAAGTCAGTTCGGCCAAAGCGTAGCCTTGAAGAAAAAGAAACCGACCTCCATTTTGGCACGGCGGCCGACTGAAGCAATAAGGCAGTTTTCCATATCTCACTTCGTCCAATAAGGAAAGTTAATATATTGTGCAATCTAAGAACATGTATAAATAAGGGGAGACTTCTCCATTGTAAGGCATCCAGAATCGAATACAATAATCGAGTTCCCCTCTTGTTCTTAGCAATTAACCCTAATTCTTTTGAGTTCTACTTCTTTACTTTTAATTACAAGGCTTAGATCTATTTTCTAGAGAGATAACTCTATTGAATTTGTTTCCCCCCCTTAAACAAATTCATTGTGGAAACCTAGTTTCTACATTGAAGATGTTCAATACAAATACCACTTTGGTAGACATAATCATCATGAAAAGAATTAAAGACGTATATAATTACAAAACCATTAAAAAGGGATTTATGATCATCTTTCATCTGACTACGAGTAGACTAGACTGCAAGGATTGGAGTAAAGTGATTGATAAAAGAAATTCTGGAAAACACAATAAAACATACATAGCAGATATAATAATACTAAAAAGGAAACGTATACCAATTGAGATCAATCCAAGGCAACCAGTGAGGAGTAATTCACAAAATAGAAAAAGTCAACCACACGGCATAGAAATCCAATAATCAAACCACAGGAAAAAAAGTAGCTCATGGAACCTGAATCAACCAATCATGGAAGCTCCAATGTAGACTTGATTAACAAAAACACCGATGCACAGATACATTGATACCTAAGAAAGCAGGTCGAAACAGAACCTCTACTTCTTCCATCATCCAAAAAGATAAATGAATTCATATAGAAAGAGAAAGTTTCATCCCATACAGAAGCGATTAGCATTTAAACCATATAAAAAAATGCAGATCATAAAATCAGGAAAAGCAAAAAGAGAAAGGGGAGAAAAACTAATCAAATCTCCCAGGAAAAGGGGAGAAACTACAAAGGAGGTTACAAGGAAGACTATAGATTAAAACCTGTTTAGGAGAAATTTCTGATCATCTTTTATCCGAGTATGTGTACTCAGCAGAGAAACGGAAACTGAGAGTTAAGTAATTGGTGACGAAAATCTGGGAAACACATACACAGTAGAAAAATTATACCACACCAACAATAGTCAATATATCAAACGAAACAATATATATATATACGATAGTAACCACAAAGACGAAATTATACACAAACGATCCTTCCCTCCCAAAATGCATGCCTCTTCTCTACAATCTAAATCAAAATTTCTCAAAAAATTAGAAAAGACAAACATCAGGTAAATAGGGAAATCAACAACCCTAAACATAAAACAAAGAGAGATAAGAAACAGCCAAAGCGGTAACAGGAAACCACGAGATCAAAGACATCTTACAATATAAACGGAGACAGAATAGAACTACCCTCCTATGCATCCTCAATATATACCTATAATAAAGGGTAGCACTTCAGATAAAACCACCGTCACAAGCATGTGAGAGTAGGATCAAACAACAAGCATGTGAGAGTAGGATCAAACAGTAAAAATAGATGTAGCATGAAAGAAAACACCAACAGAGATAAAGGGGAAGAAATTACCAGTTAGTAAAAGATCAACAGCTTTACTGTTAAACTGAAAGATCCATTAACAAGTTCAAAAATTGTTGAAGAATCCCTAGTGGCACGGTCCAAAACTGAGGAACCCAAAATTCAAACAGTTAATAAAAACAAATAGATAACTGACACATCCCAACGGGATAGAGGAACGAAAACCTGAATAAACCACGTGTCCAGCCTTCTGCATCAGAGGATCTCAGACTTAACAGACCTAAAAACATGTTGAATATATAAACTACTTAGAAGGACAAAGTATAATAACAAACATGTTAGGAAGCATAACCACCACAAGGCAGAGAAACCCAAAAATCAAACCCAGGAAAGCAATAGCTCATCATGACACCTGAATCAACCAAAGATGCAAGTTACAAGTTCATCCCTATTAAGGAAACATGTAGACTTGGTTAACAAAACTCCAGATGCACAGATATTGTGGAATCTAGACAAACAGGTCGAAACAGAACTTCTACTTTCATCATCCAAATTCCTACACGAAGATAATGAATTCATGTAGAAAGGGAAAATCCCTTGCACTTCACATAAACCAAGCCATCGTCACAAGTATATGAATATGATCAATCATTAATAATAGATGTAGCATGAGAATTACAACCAACAGAGATAAACGGGAAAGAACCAGTAACAGAGATAACCTGAAGTTTTTCTCTTTTAGAACCTGGACTATCTATAACACCATATTATAGAGATATCTGGGAAAGAGGAACAAAAAACCTGAATAAACCACATGTCCAGCCTTGTGCACCAGATGGACAATGTATTAAAATAAACTCGTGTAGGAAGGAATTTATGATCATATTTCATCTGAATGTGTGTACACATGCAGCAAGAGAACCTCGAAAACACAAAATGACACAGGATTGATCGCCAGGTTCGGGACCAGCTGCTTGCTATCTCCCTTGGGGGTGACCAGCGGTTTGAGGATGGCTTACAAATTTGGCTTGCTACACGTTTCTAATCTCTTCCTCACTTTAACTCTCTTGTTTCTAAAATAAATGTTGCACTAGTTGTAAAAAGGAACGCTGTTTCTTTTTTTGAATCTAATTTAACATTTTTTTCAAAAAAAAANTTTTTTAAAAAAAAAAAAAAAAAAAAAATGACACAGGAAAGCAAATCATACCTCACCGACAAAAGCCAATATCAAATAACACAACCAATCATAAACACAAAATTAAACGCAAACCATCCTTCCTTCCAACAATGCCTTCAACCTCTACGGCCAAAACAAAAAAATCAACAAGATTTTTTCAAAAAAAAAAGAAACATCAAAAAATATACGAACCCTAAAAAGGAAACAAAGGGAAAGAAGGGGCCACCAAAAAGAGGTAGGAACAAGGAGCGACGACAGATCAAACAGATCCTTCAAATAAAACACAGACGAAATAGAACAGTGGTAATTGTGTTTGTAATAGGGAAATCATCAGGGAAAGTAAGAAAAAATATGGAGCACGAGAGATCAGAAGAAGCCTAAAAAGATGGTAGACGAGAGGATCCTAAACGAGAAGAAATATTCCACAGAACAATCCCAGAGCCCCGACGCACTGCAACAAAGAGAGAAGATATATCTAGCTTAATAGAATGATAGGGAAACATATCTAACCAAACCTATAAGATGGAAAAAGGACGAATACTGAATATCTTTCACATGAATAAACCACATGTGCAGCCTTCCGCAGAGGAGCTCCAACTCAGGAGACCTAAGAAACTTTCAAAAAAACTACTTGAACCATAATTTGGAGGGACAAAAGAAAGGAATACCTGAATAACTTTCACATGACGAGCCAGCCTTTTGTATTACCAGCAAGATATAAGAACAAACACACCAATTACACAACCAAAACAGAGGGAAAAAAATATAAAATTGAAGTACCTGAAAGGCATTAAGGACACGTTTGACTCCAGAATCTCTTTGGGATTAGCCTGTGATTAGACAAAAAAAAAAAAAAAAACCCCCTTAGCAGCACCATAATCAATTTAGATAAAAGAAGACAAGAGAAATATACAAATGGGAAAGAGGAGGACTACCTGAATACACCATATGTGCAGCCTTGTGCCTCAGAGGAGATCCGACTTAGCCGACCTAAGAGACTTTGAAAAAAGAAGGAATACCTGAATAACTTTCACATGAAGCACCAACCTGCCTTTTGTATTACCTGCAAGATATGAGAACAAACACACCAATTACACAACCAAAACAGAGGGAAAAAAAATAAAATTAAAATACCTGAACGACATTAAGGACACGTTTGAATCAAGAATCTCTTTGGGATTTGCCTGTGATTAGACAAAAAAANAAAAAAAAAAAAAAAAAAAAAAACAAAGAACCTTACCAGCACCATCATCTATTTAGATATAAGAAGACAAGAGAAAGAAACAAGTAGGAAAGAGGAGGATACCTGAATACACCACATGTGTAGCCTTGTGCCTCAGAGGAGATCCGACTTAGCAAACCTAAGAGACTTTAACATAAAGAGACGTTAATTACAGAAAACAAACTACTTGCACCATAAGTTGGAGGGACAAAAAGAAGGAATACCTGAATAACTTTCACATGAAGAACCAGCCTTTTGCATTACCTGCAAGACATAATAACAAACACACCAATTACACAACCAAAACAGAGGGCAAAAAATAATAAAATTAAAATACGTTTTGACTCCAGAATCCCTTTGGGATTTCTCAGCAGCTTCTAAATAGCCNAAAAAAAAAAAAAAAAAAAAGAAGACAATTAGAACGGACTCATGAGAATCAAAGTTACCATTACTTCTTTCGTCTTCTTCAAGCTGATAGAAAAAAATCTGAAACATTGACATTAACACGTCAGGGTGGCTCCCATCTTGAAATCTAATCCTGTCAATACAAACAATTAAAAACAAAAACATTGATNAAAAAAAAAAAAAAAAAAAAAAAAAAAAAAAAAAAAAAAAGAAATCGAGATCGCAATCAAAATTAGAGTATGGTTGAAGATGATGTACCTGGGAGAAGGAGTAAAGTAGAAGACGGAGATTTGAATACCGAATTGCTTCTAGATTGCTTGCGAAAGTTTCTTCCCAAATTCCTCAATCTGTTGAAAAAAAAACGAAACCCTAGAATGTGAAAAGTCAGAATCTAAAAAAAAAAAAACAGAGACTTGTTAAGAGGAAGAAGACTACCCGAGCGCAGAGAAGACGATTCCATCAAAACCCAATCACGGACCGATCATCAAAAGCATCCTCTCGTCGTCGTCGACAATAAAACAGAAAATACTCATTCTCTGACTGCTTCTCCATCACCGCCTGTATCCACCTCAGCTTCTTCCACTTCTTCTTGAAAATACTCTTCCTCGCCTTGAGTATTTTCTCCATCCTTCTCCCAAGTGAGAATCTGAGTTGTTGCATCTTCTGATTCATTCCTTCCCCAATCCCAATTCTCCGCCTCCTCGAAAATCACATCACGGCTCATTGTTATTTTCTTTGAAATGGGATTGAACATTCGATATGCCTTGGATTCTTCACTAACACCAAGGAAAATACACTTGCAGCTTTTGTTGTCTAACTTTGTGCGTTTTGCCTCCGGAATGTGAACATGACCAATACACCTGAAACATTTGGTTTAACACCACTCCAAACTTCTTCAGGTGTTTGATCTTGCAAGGCACTCGTCGGACTGCGATTGAGGACATATGTTATCCACTTCACTCCTTCTGCCCAGAAAACCTTTGGCATCTTTCTTTTTGACAATGTGCTTCGAACCAAGTTCATGATAGTTTGATTACGTCTCTCTGCTACTCCATTCTGTTGCGGTGTATAGGCTGCTGTCAACTGCCGCTTGATACCATGATCCCTGCAGAACTCTTCAAACTCCTTTGAACAAAACTCTCCACCTCTATCTGTTCTTAAGCAACACACGGACAAACCAGACTCTTTCTCCACATAAACTTCTTAAACTTCTGAAATGCTTCAGACTTTTCTACAATCAAGTAGCTCCACATTTTTCTGCTATGATCATTAATAAGAGTCAGAAGATACCTCTTGTGACCAATGGAGACAGGAGTGATTGGTCCACATATGTCAGCGTGGATCAACTGCAGGTTCTTTGAAGCTATCCATGTGCTTTTCTTTGAAAGAGATTCTCGTTTCTGCTTTCCCACCAAGCAGTTCTCGCACACCTTATTGTAAAAACCGATGTGAGGAAGTCCTATCACCATTCCCTTGGAGCTTAGACTTTGGAGACTCTTGTAATTCAGATAAGCAAATCTGCAGTGCCACAGATGAGTGTCATTGGTTGCTTCCACTTGAAGCACCAAGTTAGAGCTTATCATTTGAGCAACAATAACAAACATCTGATTTGCACTCATTTGTGTCTCGACAATGAGTCCCTTAGATGGATGATAGATTTTGCACACTCCTTCTTGGATTAGAAACACCAGACTCCTTTCTTGCAGCTGACCTATGCTTAGAAGATTGTTGCTAAGCTCAGGAATGTAGTACACATCTTGTATTACTTGTATCAACCCATTCACCTTGAGCTTTATGCTCCCTTTTCCTTGCACCGTCATCTTCGTGTTGTTCCCAAGTTTCACTGAGTGTCGAAAGCTTTCATCGATATCAACAAACCACTTCTTTGTTCCAGTCATGTGATTTCTGCAACCAATGTCTAGAAACCACAAGTCTTCCATCTTTGACCCAGTCAGCTCCACCTGTGCCATCAGCAAAAGTTCTTCCTCCTCATTGAACTCAACATAGTTCGCTTGCTTCTCCAGACTAGGACATTCAAACTGAAAATGTCCTAGCTTATGACACTTGTAACACTCAATTAGTGCATTGTTGAACGATCCTCCTCTTCCACGTCCTCTGCCTCGACCTCGGAATGAGCTTCCTCTTCCTCTTCCCTTTGCTCCATTCCAGTCGTAAGCTTCATGAGTCACTTTCAGCACTTGTTCTTCTTTTACGGTTCCTTTGGAGTGTCTTGTTATCTTCTGCTCATGACACCGCAAAGAGCTTTGAAGCGCATCAACAGAAAGACTGTTAATGTCTTTGGATTCTTCAATTGAACACACTACATATGTGAACTTCTCCGAGAGTGTCCACATGATCTTCTCTACAATCTTGGCTTCCTGAATCTCTTCTCCAAGATTTCCCATGTCTGTTACAACTAGCAACACTCTTGAGAAGTACTCTGCAATGCTCTCTGTTTCTTTCATCTCCAAGACCTCAAAATCCCTTCTCAAGCGTTGAAGTTGTGCTCGCCTCACATGCTCATCACCTTGAAACTTGGTTTTCAGAGAATCCCACAGTTGCTTGGCCGTGTCCTTCTGAATTATCTGTTTCAGAACCGACTTGTCGATTGCTTGAAACAAATAGTTCTTCACCTTCAAGTCAGTCAGCTTCCTCTCAGCTAACTCTTGACTCTGTGCTCCATTGAGAATCTCCCCACGAGCTGGCTCAACATAGCCTTTTTTTTATCAGATCCCACCACTCCTTGGATTTCAAGAGATTCTCCATTAGCATGCTCCAATGCTCAAAGTCACCACCAAATTTTGGAATTGCCAGCATGCTCTGACTCTCTCCTGACATCGTGTTTCACTCACCCTTTTGAATTCTCTCTCTCTCACGAAGTTCTCACCACTCAGATCTAGCTCTGATACCAATATGTTATATCAAGTTAACGAGACTGAATGATGAGAACAAAAGCTTGTTCTACTCTTATTCATAGAGGGTCTTAAATAGCCAAATACATGAAACAACTGCCTCCTACATTCTCGGAGGTTTTTAACAACACGAAACAACAACTCAAACAACAACTTCACTAGCCACTACTCCTACTTGACCGGTTCTTATTGACTAAGTTCAAAGACTAAACTAACATTTTATATTTGTCTGAAGCCTAAACATTGGGCCTTAATTATTGTGCAAAGAGAATAGTAATAAATTGTATATGAAGATAGAATCTTGGAATTCAACAAAAAACTTATAATAATTTCTTTTATACATGAGATGATGAGAAGGATTTCAAAGATTCTCTGATCCTACATTAAAATAATAATGAAAATATAATGGTGGATAGGAGTCACTCGAAAAAATTCGATTCTCTCTTGTCAATATAATCATATCAATCACTAGGACACTGTTCTCACCTTTTTCTTCATGGCGGACGGTGTTGGTACACTTGCTTATTAATGTCTAGTTCTATTTTATAAAACTTTGCAGCTGTGGAAGATGTGTTTAGTCAATACCGATTTCTCGTGATTACTGATAACTAAAGTATATTCTTTACGCCTACACTTGTCGTATTAATTATGTTAAATCCCACGTAAAAGTATCCATCCACAATTTGTTAAAGCTCGGTGAGCGAGCGTTCGGTGTAATTTGGGAGTTTAATTATGGGTTTTAAATAGTCTCTTGAACATCTACTTAAATTACCTCATCTACTTTAATTTTAGCATAACTTCATACCACTAATTAATATGAACAACATCAACAAGGGACCAGTGACCACAAGCTACTTATTAAGTTCGAGTGGTGCAGCTGGTAGTGGTAGATGACTTACAATATAGGTCAAGGTTTTCAAAAAACAAACTCATCATACAAGGCCATTATTGTGGCTCTGCATCTTCAATATTAGTTGTAGAGATTTGATTGAGATGATAAAAATACGTGATTATAAATATTACGTCCCTACAAAACCATTATGAATTTTGGAGCACATCAAATCCATATTCATAGTCAGAACTCTTATTCGGGTTCAACAATTGATTACCTTAGAGTTGATGTCTAAATTTTGAACGATACAACATAACAATATATAGTTTAGTTTCTCAAGACGTTTCCATGCATACCATTATTTGTTTTTTCTCTGCTCATATTCATATTTAGGTACGTGAATAAAAATATCATTCTCGAAACTAAATTTTCATAATTCGTTTTCTAACTTTTCGTTTCACTTTCGAAGAAAACACTACGGCTACGCGTGGCCTTTGGAAAGAAATTCCACGTTATATGGAGGAACATAATGATGAACATTATAATATATACAAGCACTTAGGCAGCAGAAATTCTTTCTAATTATATAATCCTAAACTTGGTATATCCTTGTCATATTAATGTATTATACATCTATGAAATATTTGAAGTAATAATGAGTTTCACAACTTTGTTGATTAATATAAACACTGAGTGATTAAGTCGAACCCAAAAGGTACGGAGGAGAAGAAGCATTCGATTCTTTCTTATTTTCTTTTATTCATATCTCACTAATGATGGTGGAGAAAAAAAGAAAATACCTAACAAACAAATATTGTCAAAATTGAAATAATTGTCATACACAAATATTCATATATTTTTAGCTAATTAAATTATATTCCTCACTTTTCATGGCTTATATAAGAAACAGAGCAAACACTAACCAAAATGCAGCAGCAACTACTATCATCACCCATCTCCCTAGTTTTATTTTGCTCTTCTTTGTTTTTGTTCATAGCTTTGTAATTGTCTTACTTCTCTTTAAGGCTCAATAAGAGGAGGTACTATTACTACGTTTCTCTTGAATTTTTTTACGTATATTTAATTTAACATTACAATCAGAAACTAGTTTGAATATCTTGCTCTCTCAGATTCCTGCACACATTATTCTCACATTATCATAAAATTATATTTACAATGTTTCACACATGGTTTATTAAATTTCTACCATGCATATCAATATATCTATACTTGCATAGGAAGCTGTAAGACATCCATTTGAATGAAACAAAATTTTAAGCTCAACTAAAAGTTCTGAAATAGAATTTTGACATTTTTAATACCTACAAATGAATTCTATTTTGTTTTAACACCAAGTTGTAAAAGTCCTTATAGTAAAATCTATTTCCGGTTGAGAATACACCGATTCAATTTTATCCGAATTGAATAAAAATTACATAACACGTTATTTTAGTTCACCCTCCCACGGTCATAGTAAACTAAGACTGGTTTTTTCCTAATTAACAGATGGGTGAAACCGCTGCCGCCAATCGCCACCATCACACCCACCATCACGGCCACCAAGTCTTCGACGTGGCCAGCAACGATGCCGTCCCTCCACAACCGGCTTTTAAATGCTTTGACGACGATGGCCGCCTCAAAAGAACCGGTAAAAATTTAAACATAACAAATATCCAACGTTCGTTTCTTTCATTTGTTTTATAAACGTAAATGCTAAAACGCAAAATCAAAACGCGTTTTTATATCAGGGACTGTTTGGACCGCGAGCGCTCATATCATAACTGCGGTGATTGGATCCGGCGTTTTGTCATTGGCGTGGGCGATTGCACAGCTTGGATGGATCGCTGGCCCTGCCGTGATGCTATTGTTCTCTTTCGTTACTCTTTACTCCTCGACACTTCTTAGCGATTGCTACAGAACCGGTGATGCAGTGTCTGGCAAGAGAAACTACACTTACATGGACGCCGTTCGATCAATCCTAGGTACCAATACTCTCGAATCAATCAATACTGATTTGAATGCTCTGTTATAGCTCTGCTTTTTGTTTTGAGTATTGAAATGCTCTGTTCTCTTGTAGGTGGGTTCAAGTTCAAGATTTGTGGGCTCATTCAATATTTGAATCTCTTTGGTATAGCGATAGGATACACAATAGCAGCATCTATAAGCATGATGTGAGTTGTTTTCTTTGTTTCCTTTCCAAACATAATTTAACATAACCAACGGAACAAAGAAAAACGTTTTTTTTTTTAACATTTGCATACTCGGATGGATCACGCAGGGCGATCAAGAGATCGAACTGCTTCCACAAGAGCGGAGGAAAAGACCCATGTCACATGTCGAGCAATCCTTACATGATAATATTTGGTGTGACAGAGATCTTGTTCTCTCAGATTCCTGACTTTGACCAGATATGGTGGATCTCCATTGTTGCAGCTGTCATGTCCTTCACTTACTCTGCCATCGGCCTAGCTCTTGGAATCGTTCAAGTTGCAGGTAAAAATTACGTACAAAAGAGTGAAAGACTCCCATAGTCTTTACGAGAATCGAAAAAAGGCTAAATCTTGATATGAATTCTCTCAGCAAACGGAGTTTTCAAAGGAAGTCTCACTGGAATAAGCATCGGAACTGTGACTCAAACACAAAAGATATGGAGAACATTCCAAGCACTTGGAGACATTGCCTTTGCATACTCGTACTCGGCTGTGCTAATCGAGATTCAGGTAAATAAATATATATACAAAACCTTTCTTTGCACACAAGATTCAACTTTTAGGTTTAAAAAAGAAAGATTCAGCTTTTTGACTCTTTTTGCTCTTGTTATTTAGGATACTGTAAGATCTCCGCCGGCGGAATCGAAAACGATGAAGAAAGCTACAAAAATCAGCATCGCTGTCACGACTATGTTCTACATGCTATGTGGCTCAATGGGTTACGCCGCCTTCGGAGATGCAGCACCAGGAAACCTCCTCACGGGTTTTGGATTCTACAACCCGTTTTGGCTCCTTGACATAGCCAACGCCGCCATCGTCATCCACCTTATTGGAGCTTACCAAGTATTTGCTCAGCCTATCTTCGCCTTTATTGAAAAATCAGTCGCAGAGAGATATCCAGACAATGACTTCTTCACCAAGGAATTTGAAATCAAAATCCCCGGACTCAAGTCTCCATACAAAGCAAACGTTTTCAGGATAGTTTACCGGTGTGGATTTGTCGTTTCAACCACCGTGATATCGATGCTAATGCCATTTTTCAACGATGTGGTTGGGATCTTAGGGGCGTTAGGGTTTTGGCCCTTGACGGTTTATTTTCCGGTGGAGATGTATATAAAGCAGAGGAAGGTTGAGAAATGGAGCACGAGATGGGTGTGTTTACAGATGCTTAGTGTTGCTTGTCTTCTGATCTCGGTGGTCGCAGGAGTTGGATCAATAGCCGGAGTGATGCTTGATCTTAAGGTCTATAAGCCCTTCAAGTCTACATATTGATGAAACAACAAGGATGTTGGGTGTGTAAAGTTTATTGTTTATTTAGCATTTCAAAGAAAACTTGAAAATGTGTATATTGTATGTTTTAATTTCGTATGGTTTCATCTCTGTAATAAAATTATAAAATCTGCTATAAATTTCAACCATTATATAAATCTCTTATATAAACTCGTGTGTTTTCTTCTCTATATCACATTAGTTTGTACGTTGTAGTGTTGGTGTTTCGTGTTCAATTGATAAAAATGCTCTCATTTTGATTTGAGCTCTATATATTACTGAAGTGTCCAATTGTTTTCGTTTAGGTGGTTAATATGAGAGATTTTTTTTTTCCAAATTGCAAATTAAACATCAATAACCGAATGGTTTAAACAACGTAGTCTACAAAAAAATGATTTCTTATGTTTTTTTATGTAATATATTGCAATATTGCATCTTTTATGTTGACAAACATGGTCATGGTAAAATGGAATTTGATCAAAGTGAGACACTGACAGTTCAGTGATTTTATATATAAAAAAAAGGAGCAATTTGGATGGTTTAGCATAAAAGAGAATCTCCTCAAATAAGTATAATTGAGCTGTCCACCCAAAACAAAAAGCCTTTTTCAAGAAAATCATATAATGTGGTACCTTTTTCTAATAGCCTATCTTACTTATCAAAAACATGTGGGGTTCTCGGATCTTGCCAATGATCAGAATCTTTGAAAGTATCTACGACTGAGGCACATGTTTTAAAACAACTCAGAAACTTTCAAGATTTGTTACCAATAGATTTAGCTCAGGGAAGAGATGTGAATATGCCTTCTTCTGTCTTCTCAGTTATTCAGTAATCAGAGGGTAAATAGTTTCTTACAAAGAGGAATGCTTCTGATTAAAAGATTGAGAAGATGTAGAGAGCTCATCATCCAACAGATGCTTGAGTTGCTTTCTGTGTTGAGTTTGTGCTGTTTAAGGATGCAGCTGCTGCTTCACGCTCCTGCCGGATTCTCTCTCTCTGTTAAGATTTCATGTAACAACAGAGAAATAGAAAAACGAAAGTTAAACAGTAATTGACATGAGATGCCAAAAAAACGGGAGAAAACAGAAAAAAACAGCACTAGAGTTATTGCGTATTTGATAATGCAACATGATCCAATTTGTTAATTTAGAATGTCAAATCTGAGAGCATACTTCATGCTACCTATGCACATAACCTACAGGAGCAAAACAGTTAGCTCCAAGCAACGTCTAAAACCTTCTATCATCTAAAAAGTTAGCTCGCAGTCTTCAGCTATTAGTGCAACAACTAGTTCGTATTTAAATCATAAGTGACACGAGAACTAATTTGGCCACAAAACAGTTTACTTGAGTCAAATCATCAAATAGCATCATATGAATACACTATATGTGAACTGAACAATAGCTCTCAAAGGCTTGCATTTTTAGATGGACAAATATGCCTACAAAAGAGATTCGAGCCCTTTAAAGCTTAAATCGCCCTATCAAAGTATCCGAACTAGTTACCATGATCATAAACCAGATGAGTTAAACTACACACTTGGGGGATATAGAAACAGAATGAAAACAAAAAGTGATCATTGTCTCCAAGTTTAATCTAAAACACACCCTTCTCTCCCAGTAAGGCAAGAAGCAGACAAAATCATAGACAGGGGTAATGGTCTGCACCAAGAGAAAGTTAATTCCAGTGAAAAGTAAGAGTCCCTTCAATGGCCTTGTTCTGTGAGGCATCTTTTGATTTCCAACTCAAGAATCTTTAGCTCTGTTATCATTAAAATTCACATCACCCAGTCAATAACTGTAATGATTCAGCTCAATCCTAACTTATCTTATCAAAAACATAATCAAAGCAGCAAAAGCAAGTGATTTTGATAGGGAAGCAAGGTTTTGGTGTGTGTGTGTTCATAAGAAAGTTTTGGTTGAGAATCTACAGATGCAAAAAAAAGTATATGATGGGTACAAACCTGATGCAAGTAAGAGAAATCTGGATTTTGATTCTCCGGAGAAGAAGTAGAAGACGATTCGCCGGAGATGCTAAGAAATCGTCGGAGACGGAAGAGGGAACAACACGGTGGGTAGCAGCAAGTAGCAATTTAGGTTTCTGTTTTATTTCCTTTAACGACGTCGTTTTTGGTTAAGTGATAGTGAAACGATTTGACGGTGGATAATTGCGCAACGTGGCTACTTGCTCAGCCAGAATGAGTTTCAAACGTCCGATTTTAGCCACCTCGTCTTCTTACATTTAAGAAAAAAAAAAAAAAATTTCTGGAGAAGCAAAAAGCAAAAAAACTGGAGAAATCTGGTTTCATCCGCCATTAACGACCTCTCTCTCAAAGGTATCTAATGCGGAGATATCTAATTACATTATATATGTTGAGGAATCGTTTCATTATGTTTTTTCGAATTCTAAGATAAGAAGAAGAAGAAGATATGTGTATATTGCCTCACGAAACATCTCTTGTGTTTTGTATTATTTACTTGTCGGTGAAACTATGATTTGATGGCTTAATTTTTGAATCTCATTGTCTCGCTACATATTCTTTATTGAATTTGGTTTTCTTGGATGCGTTTCCCTGGGATTTGTGATCATTGATGTAGTTAAGTAGTTGCATTTTACATCTGTAGGCTTTTTTTTTGGTGAGCATGAGAAGAGTGTTTGGAGGAATTGTTACAGGCAAGTATGAGTAAATATTTTGTGGCCTTAAAAGCTGGTTTGATTCATTACTTTAGCTAGGAAATGGTGTTAATGTTGCAAAGGTTTTGTGTGTGTGTGTTTTTTTCAGATTTGTGTCCGTTGCGTAGTATGTACCAACCACTACAATCTAGGGGAAATTTGGTTATGTTGTTTAAAGGATGCAGACGCTTTGTGAGAACAACATGTCGAGTTTCAATCCCTGGTGGTGGTTCTTTTGGGGAATGAATCAAAAGCACCTCCTAGGTTTCTTAGGGATAAAAACATTGTTCCAGATGCTGATCCTCCCAATATGGAAGATATCCAAAAGTTATATCGACTTTTTGAGCAAAGGTTCATATTCCTTCACCATCTTTTCAGGCAGTGACCATTATGTGATTTGTAAATCTTTATGGCTTTCCTCTTCTCTCCTGCAGTTCGAGACTCACCATCTTGACCGGAGCTGGGATTAGCACAGAATGTGGAATCCCGGATTATAGAAGGTTTGAAAATGGCTTGTATTCTTTGTGCAGATGGTCTCAGTTTGATCAAGATTTTTGATTCACATGTCCTTTTCCTTACATCTGGTTACATCTGATGCAGTCCCAATGGAGCATATAGTTCTGGTTTCAAACCAATAACCCATCAGGTGATCTGAAGGCAAGATCTATGAAAATCTTTACGATGCTTAATGCAAACTTTGGGGTCATCTTATTGTTGTCTTAAATCTATTGTCGACAACCTGCTTCACAGGAATTTACTCGATCAAGCCGAGCTCGGAGGCGGTATTGGGCAAGGAGTTACGCTGGATGGAGGCGGTTCACTGCAGCACAACCAGGACCAGCTCATACTGCTTTAGCATCACTAGAGAAAGCTGGACGAATCAACTTTATGATCACTCAAAACGTTGACAGGTATATTGTACTAATCAGTTCCTTTTTTTGTGGGATCTCTGTTGGGTGTGAAGAATGTTGACTCTAAGCTCTAAGTTTTTAGGCTGCATCACCGTGCTGGAAGCGATCCACTTGAATTACATGGGACTGTATATACTGTTATGTGTTTAGATTGTGGCTTCTCTTTTCCCCGAGACTTGTTTCAGGATCAGCTAAAAGCTATCAATCCTAAGGTCAGTGTATACCATAACCCGAATCAACTGAATTAATAATGTATTATCTCGCAAAAGTTACAATGTTATTGTTTCTACTGTAGTGGGCTGAAGCAATAGAAAGTATTGATCATGGAGATCCAGGCTCTGAAAAGAGCGTTGGCATGAAACAGAGACCTGATGGAGATATTGAGATTGACGAAAAGTTTTGGGAAGAGGGTTTTCATATACCAGTATGTGAAAAGTGCCAAGGAGTCCTAAAACCCGATGTAAGCTCGACTATATGAGATAGAGACAAAGCAGTTTGGCACTGTTTCTTATTATGCGTTGGANGTATATGATGGGTACAAACCTGATGCAAGTAAGAGAAATCTGGATTTTGATTCTCCGGAGAAGAAGTAGAAGACGATTCGCCGGAGATGCTAAGAAATCGTCGGAGACGGAAGAGGGAACAACACGGTGGGTAGCAGCAAGTAGCAATTTAGGTTTCTGTTTTATTTCCTTTAACGACGTCGTTTTTGGTTAAGTGATAGTGAAACGATTTGACGGTGGATAATTGCGCAACGTGGCTACTTGCTCAGCCAGAATGAGTTTCAAACGTCCGATTTTAGCCACCTCGTCTTCTTACATTTAAGAAAAAAAAAAAAAAATTTCTGGAGAAGCAAAAAGCAAAAAAACTGGAGAAATCTGGTTTCATCCGCCATTAACGACCTCTCTCTCAAAGGTATCTAATGCGGAGATATCTAATTACATTATATATGTTGAGGAATCGTTTCATTATGTTTTTTCGAATTCTAAGATAAGAAGAAGAAGAAGATATGTGTATATTGCCTCACGAAACATCTCTTGTGTTTTGTATTATTTACTTGTCGGTGAAACTATGATTTGATGGCTTAATTTTTGAATCTCATTGTCTCGCTACATATTCTTTATTGAATTTGGTTTTCTTGGATGCGTTTCCCTGGGATTTGTGATCATTGATGTAGTTAAGTAGTTGCATTTTACATCTGTAGGCTTTTTTTTTGGTGAGCATGAGAAGAGTGTTTGGAGGAATTGTTACAGGCAAGTATGAGTAAATATTTTGTGGCCTTAAAAGCTGGTTTGATTCATTACTTTAGCTAGGAAATGGTGTTAATGTTGCAAAGGTTTTGTGTGTGTGTGTTTTTNAGTGTTCCAGCTCTTTAGGACAATGTCCAGATTCAAGTGAACTTTGGCAAGAGCAATGTAACATTTACATCTATATTGTTTATAATTTTATCAAATGAGNCCAACCACTACAATCTAGGGGAAATTTGGTTATGTTGTTTAAAGGATGCAGACGCTTTGTGAGAACAACATGTCGAGTTTCAATCCCTGGTGGTGGTTCTTTTGGGGAATGAATCAAAAGCACCTCCTAGGTTTCTTAGGGATAAAAACATTGTTCCAGATGCTGATCCTCCCAATATGGAAGATATCCAAAAGTTATATCGACTTTTTGAGCAAAGGTTCATATTCCTTCACCATCTTTTCAGGCAGTGACCATTATGTGATTTGTAAATCTTTATGGCTTTCCTCTTCTCTCCTGCAGTTCGAGACTCACCATCTTGACCGGAGCTGGGATTAGCACAGAATGTGGAATCCCGGATTATAGAAGGTTTGAAAATGGCTTGTATTCTTTGTGCAGATGGTCTCAGTTTGATCAAGATTTTTGATTCACATGTCCTTTTCCTTACATCTGGTTACATCTGATGCAGTCCCAATGGAGCATATAGTTCTGGTTTCAAACCAATAACCCATCAGGTGATCTGAAGGCAAGATCTATGAAAATCTTTACGATGCTTAATGCAAACTTTGGGGTCATCTTATTGTTGTCTTAAATCTATTGTCGACAACCTGCTTCACAGGAATTTACTCGATCAAGCCGAGCTCGGAGGCGGTATTGGGCAAGGAGTTACGCTGGATGGAGGCGGTTCACTGCAGCACAACCAGGACCAGCTCATACTGCTTTAGCATCACTAGAGAAAGCTGGACGAATCAACTTTATGATCACTCAAAACGTTGACAGGTATATTGTACTAATCAGTTCCTTTTTTTGTGGGATCTCTGTTGGGTGTGAAGAATGTTGACTCTAAGCTCTAAGTTTTTAGGCTGCATCACCGTGCTGGAAGCGATCCACTTGAATTACATGGGACTGTATATACTGTTATGTGTTTAGATTGTGGCTTCTCTTTTCCCCGAGACTTGTTTCAGGATCAGCTAAAAGCTATCAATCCTAAGGTCAGTGTATACCATAACCCGAATCAACTGAATTAATAATGTATTATCTCGCAAAAGTTACAATGTTATTGTTTCTACTGTAGTGGGCTGAAGCAATAGAAAGTATTGATCATGGAGATCCAGGCTCTGAAAAGAGCGTTGGCATGAAACAGAGGCCTGATGGAGATATTGAGATTGACGAAAAGTTTTGGGAAGAGGGTTTTCATATACCAGTATGTGAAAAGTGCCAAGGAGTCCTAAAACCCGATGTAAGCTCGACTATATGAGATAGAGACAAAGCAGTTTGGCACTGTTTCTTATTATGCGTTGGATTTATTGAAGGTAATTTTCTTTGGAGACAACATCCCGAAGGAAAGAGCTACTCAGGCAATGGAAGTTGCAAAACAGAGTGATGCATTACTCGTTTTGGGTTCATCATTAATGACAATGTCCGCTTTTCGCCTTATCAGGTAATGCTTGAGAATGATCTCATCCAGTTTTGGGTTTGCATCTCGTTAAGAATCTTTCTTTATATACCTTTTGCAGAGCTGCTCATGAGGCTGGTGCCATGACTGCAATTGTAAATATAGGGGAAACAAGAGCTGATGACCTTGTTCCATTGAAAATCAATGCTAGGGTTGGTGAGGTTAGAACATAACATACATCTCTTCCCTTTCCGTTAGCCTTGAAAATGCCTTAATAATCTGTCATTTTGTGATCTGTTTGGGCAGATATTGCACAGAGTTCTTGACGTGGGATCTCTCAGTGTTCCAGCTCTTTAGGACAATGTCCAGATTCAAGTGAACTTTGGCAAGAGCAATGTAACATTTACATCTATATTGTTTATAATTTTATCAAATGAGTATTTATGTATTCCAGCACAATATCTCAAGTTGTAAATTCAACATCAAATAAAAGAGTAATCATTCTCAATTCCAGCCGAATCTTTTCTGAACCAAAAGTGATAGATTCGATACATCAACTAATTGCAGTTCTGAAAAACAAAACCAAAAGAACAACCTAAGCCATCTTCCAATAGAGTTACTATACAAGCTTTAAAACCTAAGAAGGGTCAGAGAGAGCCTTATAGATATCCTCCTCATGGTTCCGAAGATTGTTCCACTGCATTAAGAAAAAGGTTATGTGCCCAGAGTTCTTGACATTGGTTCGATCAGTGTCCCAGCTCTTAAGACAAGGTCCGGATCAATCAAGAGGTATGTAACAATGTAACAGTTTCGACCTTATCTTGTTAACAGATATTCCAGTAACGTATTTAAGTTGTAAACAGCAAATAAAAGAGCAATCATTCTTAATGCCAACCAAAGCTTGTCTTAACCAAAAGTTATAATAGTCAATACACCAACTAATTCGAAGCACAGAACAACCAAAACACCTGAGCCATCTTCTAATAGACGTACAACCAATTATACAAGTTTTGAAAACCTAAGAAAGGTCAGAGAGAGCCTTCTCGATATCCTCTGCGTGGTTCCGAAGAGTGTTCCACTGCATTAAGGGAAAGTTGTGTAATAAGCAAATAACAAGAAAACAGAAACAATTCTGGTAGACATAAACAATGGGAGACAGATGTGAATACCTGATCCACGCTTAGAGAGATACCTGCAACGTATAACAGAAATAGAGATAATCTTGTTAATACATGATTACGCAAAGAAGGCAAACTAAAATAGCTGTCCACAGAGAGAGATATGAGGTATTGCAAATCATTTATCAAAACTTTTTCATGTTAAAGAACTACTACAACCTAAAAAAAACAAAACGATGACATTGAAAAGAAAACACTCTGCACCATCTCCTCTCATACTTGGCAGTTAGAAGCACATAAACACTCTCAATCAGCAGAATAACCTCTTATAGTAAAGCCCTACGATCTGCAATTATAAAATCCTAACTAGATGCAGAAACTTAACAAAGCAAAACAGTTACGAAAGATAATACAAAAGACTATGGATATGAGGGAACACATTACTAGCAATGGTGAATTATGAGAGCAAGAGGAACACACACAAGAAGATAGTTAAAAACAAAAGTTTACCTTTCTTCCCAGGTAAAGTTTTACCGTCCTTGACATAAAACTCACGAATGTCAATCCAAATCTTCCCATTCCAATTCCTCACAGAGACTCTCCTATTCTTAGATATCTGAATGTACACCCCAAACAAACCATCATAAACCCTAATTCAATTAAAAACCCTAAAATTGAGCAAAACCTATTAACAAAATCAAAACTTGATCGAAACCCTTAAAAGCTCACTGCTACTAGAGTAGATAACGAAATGCTATTGGAAAGACAGAGAGAGAGAGAGAGAGAGAGAGAGTAGTCAAACGTTGCAGACGACGATGTCGTCAGACTCGTCGGAGGAGTCTGCTGGCTTTGCGACTTTCTTAGCCGACGCGTGGGCTTCAGATTCGTCATCCGATGCTCTGACATCATCGTCTTTCCTTTTTCCTCTCGAAGACATTTTCTCCAACTATAAAAAACCAAACCCAAAACGCTCTTTTCAGACCAGAGTAAACTCGCACTAATCAAAACAACGAGAAATTACAAAAAGTTAAACAAGAGAAGACACACCTGGTCGTGACGCTGCAACGGGTTCCTCAGAGAAAGCAAAAAGCACTCTTCTACTGCGAAATCGATTTGAGAGAGGGATTCTGAAGGACAAATGATGAAACGCCGTCTCGTTCTCTTCTCGCTGTATTTATTATGTTAATGCGTTCACCGATCACGCGCTGTTGTACCGCGTGTGATAAAATTAGAACTGTGACATGTATAATTCAGAACGCTTTAATAAAACTAAACCGTGGGTTTGAGAAAACGCGCGGCCAAATCTTAAAACGTGGGATCTTTTTTTAGCTTTGCGGTTTCGGCAGTTTGCACTTTGCACCGGAAAATTAAAATAAAAAAAAATAAAAAAAAAGATTTGGACTTTGGTTTGAAATCGCGAAGCCCTTGACAAGAAATCTCTCCCACTTGTGAAGCTTTTTGGTGGGATAAAGTGACTAGATGGGGAATTTGTTCGTGAAGAAACCAAAGATCACGGAGGTTGATCGAGCGATTCTCTCTCTTAAAACCCAAAGACGCAAACTTGGTCAATATCAGCAACAGGTTCTTGATTCCTTCGCATTTCTAGGGTTTTTAACCTTGCTCGAATTAGGTCTGTTTCTGGAATCTGAGATTGAAAGTGTAGTTTTGATTCACCGTAGGTCATGTAGGGGGGGNGGGGGGGGGGATAAAGGTTAGTGAATTTTAAGCTATTTGCCTTGTATCCGATGTGTATGAAACAATTAAAGGTGTTGGGTGATGAAGAAGTTGCCTTCAGAATTCATCTTGGATCCAAATTTTGATTCTTATTATGTCAGGCTTATGATAGTTTTAATTATGGGTTGCTAGATAGTGAGTTCGATAGCTGAGAAATGGAATGCAAATGCTGTGTTCTTTCTTGTTGATCTTTAAGCTTTACCTTCTTTCTCTTTAAACTCTTCTTTCTTTTTTTAAACCTTTTTTTTTTTAGCTTGAGAAAGTAATTGAAGCTGAGAAGCAAGCTGCGAGAGACTTAATCCGTGAGAAGCGAAAAGATAGGGCTTTGTTAGCACTGAAGAAGAAGCGGACGCAAGAAGACTTGCTGAAGCAAGTAGATCAGTGGGTCATCAATGTCGAACAACAAGTAAAAACTTACTTGACCCCCTTCATAGCATTTCGCTGTTTCCATTGCATAACTTGATGATAGCTGATTTTGTCTTGTGAAAAAAAATCTGAAAGAGCATATTATGAACCTGTCGTTATGTCTCTCAGTTGGCAGATATTGAACTTACAAGCAAGCAGAAGGCAGTCTTTGAGAGCCTAAAGCAAGGTAATAGTGCAATTAAGGCCATTCAGAGCGAGGTCAACCTTGATGATGTTCAAAAACTAATGGATGACACTGCCGAGGCCAAGGCTTATCAGGATGTGAGTTAATAATGAACGTTAATCATGTGTCACATTAGTCGAGCTTCTCCTTGTTTGTTTCTTTCATGTTCGTGAGAGTATTCTTTTGCTTTATCTAACTATCAAACACTTGGATTTTAGGAACTGAGTGCCATATTAGGTGAGAAACTATCAGCAGAAGATGAAGAAGAGATCTTAGCAGAATTCGACAACCTAGAAAGTCAGGTATGTTACATAATGGGTTCTCTTGTTTCTCAGATTCAAAATTTTCCTGCATTTTAGGACCATATATTGTTGTGCCTATTGACATCTACTTTGTTACTTCCTGAATAGAGTCAAATTTTAATGTTTGTTTGTTTGTTGTTTGTTTAAAGCTCATTGATGAAGATATGCCTGAAGTGCCTAAGACAGAGCTCGTGCCTGAAGAACCTGAGAAATTGGATCTCCCTGATGTGCTAACAAAAGCACCGATCGCTTCCAATGCAGAAAGCACTCCAACAAAAAGAAAAGGTGTTTGTAATGTTTGTACAAGTAACAGTTGTTTGGTACAAAGAACCTTTAACTCAGACATGCTTTCTGTTTTTGCAGTTCTTGAAGAACCTTTGGATGCTTGATTTAGAAGTGAAGAATTCTGATCGAGTACTACATAGCCATGGGTTATATATAGAAATCATTCTTTGGAAACTTTTGCTTCTGGGCTCTTGAAAGCTCCTTTGTGTATTCTCTTCTTACTTCTGCAGCTTGTAAAGCACCAAGTTCATGGAGTCTCCTTTGTTTCTGAACATGCGAAAGTTTGGAAAAAAGATAGCTAGTTAGACTAAGTATTGGTAAATACATGGTCAGACATGCTAAATATACTATTGTATACTCAACTACACAAAGTATATGTATTACATGGCCACATGCATAAACTATATGACGTTATGCGGTCAACATCATAGACATCTAATTCAGTACATCGGTTGATTGACTCCGGCGAAGACCGACGTTGACTCCGGCGAAGACCAACGTTGACTCCAGCGTTGACTAACACTTAAAAAAAAATCTAAATTAAAAAATATATATTATTATAGTAAATTATTTATGGGTTTTCATGATTAAAATAAATTTTCTATTCAATATCCAAATATTTTTTATATATCTCTAATATATTCAATCTTATAATTAATTACTTTTTATTTTTCAAGCTAAAGTAAATAGTTAAATAAAAATAATTTATAATTATTTTCAAGATAAAAAAATCATTTATAATAATCTTCAAGATATAAAATCATTTATAATGATTTTCAAGATATAAAAACAATTTATAATTATTTTCAAGATATATATATATATATATATATATATATATATATAAATCTCCCATAATCAGATTATTTAATTACTACAAAATCAATAAAATCAAATTCAACTACTTTCATTAGAAAATAATATGCAAAATATTGAGTATATGACTCTTTACTCTAAATTTTGCATGGTAAATGTTATATAAAATTATACACTCTTTACTTTAAAATTTACATACTCAAAATAACATATAAACAACAAAAAATTAACAATATTTACTTTTAACATATGAACATTTTCATTTTTACTCTCTTTTACATAATTACAATATGTTAAATTAATTTTTAGAATTTTTTTTTAAGGTTTGGGTTCTCTATATTACATTTAGGATATATTTAGGAAATATATTTAAAATATCTTTAGATATTGAATTAACATATAAACAACAACAAAAGAAATTCACAATATTTACTTTTAACATATGAACAATTACAATATATTAAATTAATTTTTAGAATTTTTTTTAAGGTTTGGGTTCTCTAGTTTACATCTAAGATATATTTAGGATATATATAAAAATAATTAGATATTGAATAGAATATTTTTTAATTAATAAAAACCATAAATGATTTAATATAATAATTTCTTATTTTTAATTTTTAATTTTAGAAATTTTTTTTGGTCAACACCGGTCTTCACCGAAATTAATCAATCAGTGTACCAGATTGTATGTCTATGGTGTTGAACACATGATGTCATATAGTTCATGTATGTGACCATGTAATACATATACTTCGTGTAGTTGAGTATACAATAATATAGTTAGTATGTGATCATGTATTCACCAATCCTTCGTTGTAGCTAGGCATCTTTAATTAGCCATCTTTTTTAGAAAGTTTGAATGACGTTATCATAGAATTTTCTAATTTTTTTGTTATCAAAATTTCAAAACCAAAGGAAAATTAAATTATAAATTGAGTTTGAACCAAACCGTATTAAAACTGATACAAAATTAAACCGGGTTTTTATTTTAATCTAATTAAAGTTACATCTTACACCAAAGACATAATAAACCAAAGAAAAATAAGCGATACGGTACACCGATCAAATCTCTCGATCTGGGGTTTTGCAAAGCTTTTATAGGGTTTAAGAGCTATGGCTCTCTAAGCTTCATTTCACCGTGTTCATAGACGACTTTGTCTAACTTCCAGGTACCTGTTTCGTTTCGTTTCGTTCTTATTATGCTGAGAATAGAGATAAGATCCATTGGGTTTGTTTATGCTTTTGAAGAAGATTAAAGAAAGGAATTTTATTATTTGTGATTTGTCTGTGCCTGTGACTTCTGGGGTTTTGTAGCCATTAGATCTCCTAGATGCCTAGAAAGTGTTTGTGCAAATGCCTCAGAGATGGTTGATTTCAATTTTACTGTGTTTCGTTTCATAGATCTCGCCCCCCATCGATCTGGTTTCGAGGGTTTGTGCAAAGTTTTAAGATTTCCTACTTCTTTTGGTTGTAATTTCCTCAAATCGTAAGAACTTGTAGATCCTTAAGTTTCAGAAGTAAAATGGATATGAAATTTCCCAACTTCCTTATGACTTTTGTAGTTTTTTTTTTTTTTTTTTTAAATGATCTTAGTTTGTTTCATTTCATGAGCTCAATATAGATTCTACCGTTTGAAGCATTTCATTGCTTTGAGATTTCAAAACAAAAGTATTAATCCTCTGACATGAACTGTTCTTGCCAGTTCTTGCTAATTAGCAGTTTTTTTTATTCAATTTTGTAGTTAGGGACTGAACTTGGCCTTTATTATTTCCTTTCTTCGATATATATTTACTTTCCTTGCCACTAGTCTACATTCTTCTGCATGATCAAAGCTCTTCTTCTTGCTTTATATCTTTCCTTTTTTTTGTTTCTTTGTTCCGCTTCAGATTTAGTCAGAGAGCTGATTTGCGATTTGAGATGGCGACGACAGAGCAGAGTGGAGTAGAAGATCAGGAAAACCAACCAAACCAAGTGGCTCCTGGTTTTGTAGGTGCAATTGAAGAACAATACAAGAAACTGAGAGATCACGCCGAAGCTTATCCATATGTTTGGGGTTCTTATGCAGTTGTCTACGGCGGTCTTTTCCTTTGGACAGCTTATAGATGGAGGAAGCTGAGGAGAACCGAGGATCGAGTTCGTGGTCTTCAGACAAAACTCCGGAAACTCGTTGAAGATGAACAATCAGCAGTAGCAGCTTCTAAATCTGCTCAATCAATGGACAAGTCATCTTCAGTCTCTGACAAGAAAACGTCTTAATCAGTAGTTTAGACTCAAAACCATTGCCTCTGTTAGAATTTTGACGAGGTTAGTTTCTTCCAACCGAATCAATATGTCCCGGGTTCAATCCGTTTTGTCAGAGTATTTTTGTTGTTTATCCACATAAAATTCATGTACATGAATGAAGAAGAAGAAGAAGATAAAACTTTGCAATGTTGAACCGCTAAGAAGTCATGTTAAGCGTTGTTGTTCTAGCAGACAGGCTTTAACAATTCAATTCCTTAAACCTCGATTATTTGTTTTCATTTACGTTTGTGTATCTATGCTGGAACAACCGAATTGACATTACTGGTTTAGCTCTGTTTTATTTAATCTTATAGTTTTAGTAGTATATCATTCGTAAACAAAAAACATACATTTTGATGTACATAGATGAAAGAGAAGAAAACGCAGAAATGATGAAACGCTAAAAAGTTATGTTAAGCGTTGTTGTTCTAACAGACGGAGTTCCTGGTGCAGTGTAAGGCTCCAGCTGAACTTGTGAGTTCTTTAACGGTTTTAGCGTTTGCGACTGTGAACCTTTGATCTGGGCCGTAATTAGGCCGTGCTTTTCCAACACCTTTGTCTAGGCCGAAACAAGCTCCATTCTCGAAGTAATCATTCACTGAGTAAAATTTCCATTGCATTTGGTCTCCTTGGCTATGTTTCTTCCAAGTTATCTACAAGAAGTACAAATTCATATGTTAGATTAGATATGCAAAAAAAGTACAATGTGTTGTGTGTTTTTTACGTTTGTGATTTACGACTTGAAACGCACCTCTTTGCGTCCAGATTTTGGCGCGACGAAGTAGTTTGACTCACTCTTCACACGAGGGCTCATGCTTCCTCCAATTGCATATTGAGTCCATCCTTGGTAATAGTTATTAGCAACATGAGCATATCCATATCTAATTCTGCATATATTAACATAGCTTATCATCAAAATCAGAAATGAAATTAACAATATATGGATAATTGATTAGTCTAAGCTTTTTAATATTTCACTTTTGTACCTTGGCATTCTCTGGTTGCAATTAGGACCAAAGTGGTTAAACACAACAGTGACTTTCATGTCTTTGTCTCTTACATAGCCATCCTCGTGTCCAAGAAGCATGACCTTGTCTTGGTTCCTAAACCAATTGTTCGACACTGTGACATCAGTAGTCCCTCGTGTGACGTCTAGAAGACCGTCTTCACAATCATAGAGCGTGTTGTGGTCGATCCATACTTTCTTAGCCGTGACCAATCTAATCGCATCGCCGTCCACTTTTCCAAGTTGAATGATCTTTGAGTCTGGTCCCATCACTGAGCTTGGTGGATGAGCTTTACAATCATGGATCTTAAGTCCATGAATGATCACATCTGTGGCTTTGTAGACTATGAGACAAGCGGGACCCGAGATATGAACACTAGCACCTCGGCCATCGAGTGTCGTGAAGCTGCTGAGTAGAAGTGGTTTATGAAGCTTGATCTTCATGTTTCTCTTGAATGTGATCCATTTTTTACCTTTGACGAGTGTTGCTCCGTATCTTAGGGTTCCAGGTTTTGGATTCAGAGGATCATCAGAAGGGTCGGTTACTTTGTACTGTGCGACTCCTTTACCGATATTTCCTGTCATTTTCCCGGCAAATCCGNATTCTCGAAGTAAGCATTCACTGAGTAGAACTTCCATTGCATTTGGTCTCCTTGGCTATGTTTCTTCCAAGTTATCTACAAGAAGTACAAATTCATATGCTAGATGAGATATGCTACAAAAAAAAAAAACAATGTGTTGTGTGTTTTTTGCGTTTGTGATTTTACGACTTGAAACGCACCTCTTTGCGTCCAGATTTTGGCGCGACGAAGTAGTTTGACTCACTCTTCACACGAGGGCTCATGCTTCCTCCAATTGCATATTGAGTCCATCCTTGGTAATAGTTATTAGCAACATGAGCATATCCATATCTAATTCTGCATATATTAACATAGCTTATCATCAAAATCAGAAATGAAATTAACAATATATGGATAATTGATTAGTCTAAGCTTTTTAATATTTCACTTTTGTACCTTGGCATTCTCTGGTTGCAATTAGGACCAAAGTGGTTAAACACAACAGTGACTTTCATGTCTTTGTCTCTTACATAGCCATCCTCGTGTCCAAGAAGCATGACCTTGTCTTGGTTCCTAAACCAATTGTTCGACACTGTGACATCAGTAGTCCCTCGTGTGACGTCTAGAAGACCGTCTTCACAATCATAGAGCGTGTTGTGGTCGATCCATACTTTCTTAGCCGTGACCAATCTAATCGCATCGCCGTCCACTTTTCCAAGTTGAATGATCTTTGAGTCTGGTCCCATCACTGAGCTTGGTGGATGAGCTTTACAATCATGGATCTTAAGTCCATGAATGATCACATCTGTGGCTTTGTAGACTATGAGACAAGCGGGACCCGAGATATGAACACTAGCACCTCGGCCATCGAGTGTCGTGAAGCTGCTGATTAGAAGCGGTTTATGAAGCTTGATCTTCATGTTTCTCTTGAATGTGATCCATTTTTTACCTTTGACGAGTGTTGCTCCGTATCTTAGGGTTCCAGGTTTTGGATTCAGAGGATCATCAGAAGGGTCGGTTACTTTGTACTGTGCGACTCCTTTACCGATATTTCCTGTCATTTTCCCGGCAAATCCGACTGAACACCGGGCAAGCTGATTGCGGGTTCTACGCCAATGTGGGTTTGGTCGCCAACATTTGTCCATCACATTAAGTTTCGTGGCCTCCAAAACATTTGCGACAAACAAAACGATCAAGAGTTGAACCAACGCGATATTCAAGAACCTAGCCATGATTCTTGATACAAGATGTGTATCAAGATATTCAAGAAGAAGTGAAAAAGGTTGAGATGATGATTGCAAGCTGTGTTGTGTTTGATGATTTGTGTACTACTGATGGAGTTTATATATCCGAGTGGTCTAGTTTGTTTTCATTTAACCAAAAAAGAGAGTTGGTTTTATGTTTTCTATTTAGTGTGAGTTCTTAAAGAACTTAAGAAGTTGTAAGTTGCAACAACTTAATGCAAACTTCTAAAAGTAAAACAGAAATAGTAGAACTGTTAATTTTCTGTTAGAGCCACTCGTTTTTTCTCTTCGCTTGCTATATTTAGTATTGAGATGTTGAGTTTATATGATTCGTATTTCGTAGCGTGTTATTTCGATTCCAAAAACGAATATATTCGGTTTTGATATTTTCTACAAGTATCGTATCAACAGTTCTTACAGCTACATATGCCTATTGATTTATAGAAATCACAGGTCTTGATTAATATATAACAAGTGCATCTTCTTACGAATATGTGTTGAAACTTCCACCAAACTCGGTTATATATTAGAATATATGAACACATGACCCGATTAATAAAGTCATCTTCGTCTTCTTTCGTTTACTTCTTTCTTGTTTCGATGACTTATGAGAAGGAGCTTGCTGCGGCTAAGAAAGCCGTCTCTCTTGCAGTCCGTCTCAGCCAGGTTAGTAACCACATATGTCTATCTATAACCAGTACTTATAGAGAAAGCTTTCTTAAAGACAGACTTTTTTTTTTTTTTGGAATTGTGGGGTTGACTAGGAAGTGCAGAAGTCTCTGTTGCAATCAGACGTACGGTCAAAATCTGATAAAAGTCCAGTTACAGCTGCTGATTACGGTTAACTCAATTTCACAATTCTTTTGTCAATCGGTTCTGATTTTGCATAACAAGACCGGTCAACTTGGTCCAACCAACCAGTCCTTACTGACCAAACTTATTGATAAATGCAGGATCCCAAGCTGTGATCAGTCATGTATTAAAGAGAGAACTTCACCCTGAACAATTATACTTAGTTGCAGAAGAGGTAGCTTAATTTATGAGCGGTCTCTCTTATAAACATTTAAATTACACACACACAAAAACTAAATCGTTCTCTGTTACATATCTTTTTGCGGAATGCAGAAGATCTGAAAAAAGATGGCGCCGAGGAATTTCTAGAAAGCATCACTAAGCTTGTGAACAATGCTTTAGCTTCTGATGATTCTTACGCCAACTCTTCTCTTTCAGTGGAAGATGTCAGGAAGGCAATAGACCACGGGAGGTCACAAGGCGGTTCCAGTGGCCGCCATTGGATTCTTGATCCTGTTGATGGAACCAGAGGGTGAGAAGTCTAGAAACTCATTATAGAAAAAACTTCTCTTTATTTTTGCTCTACGCTGCAGATTCTGGTTCATAGGTTTGTAAAAGGAGAGGAGTATGATGTAGCATTGTCTTTGCTTGTGGAAGGCAAAGTAGTGCTCGGTGTCCTGGCTTGCCCTAAAATTGAGAATCACAAGTCTGCTTCTTCGGGTTAAGTCAGATGCCTTTTCTTTGCTACAGAGGGAGAAGGAGCTTATGTGCAGTCGCTTGAAGGCGACTCTCATCCTCCAGAGAAGGTATCATCACCATATGATGTCCTTAGCCTTGTTTTTCTCTTTCTTTATCCTTAAAACAGAGTCAAGAAAGTGTGTTTAATAGGTGCAAGTGAGCAATATTGAGAATCCTCAAGAAGCAACCTTTGTCGAATCATCTCATAAACCGATCCCCATCCATAGTTCCATTGCCAAAGTATAACATCTTTTGATTATGCCTAGAGCCTGACCTAGCATATATATAATTCTTTGTTGCTAATACTTGCTCTCTTTACGGTAAGCAGAAACTTGGGATCAAAGCTCCACCTCTAAGAATCCATAGTCAAGTGAAGTACGCAGCTCTAGCTCGAGGAGACGCAGAGATCTACTTGCGTTTCACTCTCAAAGGGTACCGTGAGAACATATGGAACCATGCTGCTGGGGCAATCATCACTACAGGTATTATTGCATAAAAACTTTTACTCTAAAGCACATTACACAGCAAAGTTTATTACAAAGTCAGTCACAACCTCTCTAAACAGTTGATGAGGTGCAGTTTCAAGTTTACCTAGTCTTGCCTTGTGCAGAAGCTGGAGGTGTTGTTTGCGATGCTGATGGGAATCCTCTGGACTTCTCTAAAGGAAAACATCTTGAACACTCAACAGGGATCGTGGTCAGCACTGGGAAGCTCATGCCACAGCTCTTGAAGGCCATCAGAGAATCCATGGAAGAGGAGATGCTTTCTCTCTGAGACATAACTGAAATGAAACTGTAATATATGTACTGTCTGAAATGGGTATCTGGTGTATATAACACATTGGGCTGTCGTGTACTGCCTAATACTGAAGAAGTTTGTGCTCAATCAAAGACGTTGTAAGCTTTTGAATAATGGTCTTGATTTCAATAAATATTTCAATACACAGTAGACAATGGCTTACATTTTACTACATAAAGCATTTAATTTGAATCTACCTAAAGAGGAACATCTGATGGATAATCTTGTGGGTGACTTTTGATGGTCTGCCTCACCTGACGCTCCTGTTCCCTGAGGTTAAGAGGAGGAACATCGTAGACATCCGAGAACATGTTCTCAAGATTCGGTTTCTCAGTCTTCTCTGCAACCCTGAGCGCTTCTAACATCTGTTTACAAGGATAAAAAACAATCCAATGTTACAGCATATATAAACCCTATATGCTTCTTATACAATGCTCATGATCCAGGTTTTTTTTAATTGTAGTTACCTCTTTCTTGACTCTGCTTCTCAGATCTGATTCCTCTTCATCACTCCACCAGCCGCTACTTTCAATCCATGTCCTAAACCTAGAAAGTGGGTTTCTAGCTTTGTTCCACCACTCTATCTCATCTGCAGAGCGGTACCTAGTGGAATCATCTGATGTTGAATGGTGTCCTACGCGGTATGTTAAGGCCTAACAGCATAAAACAAAGGATTTGAAACTTAATTTGTGTGTTTGTTGTTACTTGTAATATTTACAACAGAATGACATCAAGATAACCTCAATCAAGATTGGCCTCTCTTCACTAATTGCCATTTCACGAGCAGTATGCACCGCACTGTACATTGCAAGCGCGTCATTTCCATCCACACGTATACTTCGAATACCATAAGCACGGCCTTTGACCACTAGACCATCACCTGTTGGCCATTGTGTTTGCAAATCGAAAAGACTTTTTAAGAAAAAAACAAATTAAATGAATGTAAATGATACAAAGGAATAAGAAAAGGAGTTACTTCGGAACTGATCTGAGGTGGGAGTACTGATCGCCCATCCATTGTTCCGGCAAATGAATAACACAGGAGCTTCCATAACCGCTGCAAAATTCAAAGCAGCATGGAAGTCTCCCTAGCAAAAACATCATTTCAATCAGCCACCAAAGAGTTATCAGTTTCAGAATTTAATTCATAGTGATGCAGAAAATATGAAAGGCTCTAGAAAAATGCAAACAAAGATACTAGATTCACCTCACTCGAGCCACCGTCGCCAAAATATGTGACTGCACATGCATCCTTCTTGTCCATCTTTAAGGAATAAGCAGCACCAACCGCGTTTGGCAACTGCGTACTGGAGACAAAATATAGAATCAGTAAGACAAAACATGAAACATAAGCAAGAGAATCTATAAGAATATAAAAGAGTTTAGAGAAAAGAGGATCTCAGGCCATACGCAATTGTCGCTGAAACGGTGAAGTAATTGAGCTTGTTAGAGCCATAGTGGACTGGCATCTGCCTGCCTTTCCCATTATCAGATTTGTTCCCAAAACACTGGTTTGCAAATTCTTGAAGCGTAAAACCACGCCACAATAGCACACCAGGCTCTCTGTACTGCAAGGTACAACAACAAAAAAAAGACAGCGTAATCTATCTATCTTCCATTTTCTTACATGAATTCATTAAAGTTTCCCTACAGTCAGAAGCTTTCAACTATGAACTAACAGTATGTAAACAGGGTCAATGCAGGACAATGTAGCAACAGGATACATAATATGAGAGAGAGAGAGAGAGAGAGAGAGAGCATGTATCATAAGATGAACTGATTTAAAAAAACCTGAGGAAAGATAACATCTTGAGGAGAGAGAGCTGCGGCTGATGCAATATTAATGGCCTCTTCACCGATGGTAGTAGCGTAAAAGGAAAGTCTGCCTTGTCTTTGAGCTTCGTAAAAGATGTTATCCATTATTTGAAGAGTAACCATATCGCTATACATCTTCACCGCAACTTCCTCACTAACCTTAAGACGNAAAAAAAAAAAAAAAAAAAAAAACCTTTTACTCAAAGAGTATATTTAGAATTCACCAAACAAAGGAAAAGATTAATTAATTCTTTTTATCATGTCAACCTGAACAAAGTGGCTGTTGGTGATAAGTTGGCCATTGTCATCAAGAACACGGTAGCAAGGTACACGCTCTTTACTGGATTCTGATATGAATTGAATCTCAGGTGTAAAAGCAACCTTCCCTCCAGGAAAATCCATGACCTGAACATTAAAGGTCCATCCATCCATACAGCATGATTTAAAAAAAGAAAAGTAGCAAAATTTCTGACATCTATCAGAGTGATGTGTTCTAAATCGTTTATTTCTTTAAACAGTTACCAGTGATCTTTAGAGTGGACCATGAAAATAAGAGTTGCAAAGTTATTAGATTCCATATTACTATACTTACATCAGTGATTAATTAAAGTGAAAAAAAAAAAAAAAAAAAA
>NC_025692.1:23610016-23669674 GCF_000633955.1 Camelina sativa | reverse complement strand
AAAAAAAAAAAAAAAAAAAACGAGAGAGTAATTGGGGGAATTGGTAAACATTTTGCATGCACCTGAGCGTTGGCGTCTTCGTTCTCACCAACACTCGAGAGTTTCTCTGCCATGGTGTTACAGAACCGACTAATTGGATTCTGTGAAACTCGAAGCAGCGTAGGATCATGTGTGCGGAGATGTCGAGCCGCGTGGCTCGCAGTACCGAAACCGAGGTTGTTATATCTGAGAATGTTGAGGAAATTCGATTTCGAGGTTGAAGATCTCAAACGCAGAGCCATCTCTTTTTTTTTTTTTTTCCCTATTTGATTGAAGAAAATGGACGGATGAAGAGTGACACGAACGAGGGTGATGATGTGTAGAGAATAGAGATAGAGATAGAGAGAGAGAGAGGGGTTACTGTTAAGTGTTTGGTTCTTGTCTTACTCAGTTATGTGTTTTGTTTCAGGTACGGATTGATTCCCTTTCTTTAATAGAAAAGTGGAATCTTTTAAGAACCGTGATTGTCAAACGCTGAACGCATGAATCGATCGAGTCGCTAGCGTGTCTCCAAACAAGACTCAACGATGTAAGACAAATATGGGCCACAAGACTATTTAAATGGCCCATTTGGGTTACACTTTGAACAGTTGTTTAACACAAGGAACTCACACATGATGTATTGAGAACTAACTGATTAACTTCACTGACAGATGAATGAGATTATTCCAAGCCAAACTTACTACATTCATTCACACCAGCGATCTCCACTTTTGTTAAAAACAACTTATGATTTGCAAAGAAACACAGCAGAACGGAATAGGCAAAGTTATAAAGGCAATGTGATCTTCCTGTTTCTACTACGTTAACCATAAACGGTAGAGAGAAAAGCCGGAGGGAGCTACGCCAAGCCAGACAAGCCGAGACGATCAGCAACGTTGTACATAACCAGCTTATCATAGACAGGGCCGAAAAGTTGTTCTCCTCCTATCGAGAATGTCAATGCCCACGCGGAAAGAAGAGCTGTAAAGACACTGAAGCCGATTGCTGATCGAACAACATCTGTAGTAACAGAAGATTTTCAAAGGAGTAAGAGAGGATAATGTGTACATATTTCATATCTGAAAAAAAGATATAAAAAAAGTTTAAATCTTCTTAGAATCAGAAGTAGCAAAATAACTCAAAAGACAAAACAAGAATGATCATCAATTCCAGAGTAGTGTCCCCCCAGATCAAAGGCAATAACACATCAAAGCCAGTCGTGACGAGTGAGAAAGATTTAACAAACATAGAGTATAGTGGTCGCCCATATCAAATAAGGATACACTATCATCATAGAACAATGATAACTTGTGAACAATCTCATTAGCCACTGGATTATGAGACACTCCCCCTTTAACTTATTCTGTTTATTGCTTCCTATAAACGAACTCTAATGGTATCTCTCTACACACTAAATGTTTATAACTTCATAAGATTTGAACCTGAATATGCCAATACACAGTCAAATCTTTAAACTCCAATGGACTTATCAAGTATCCGTCAGAGGAAAAAAACTCATAGCCATTACAGTATAGAAACAGTAAATACCAACAAGATTGTACTATTTCAGAAGATCTAGTGCCAGAATCAAAAGACCCCGATTCTAACATTCCCAAACGGTATCTTCCACAATCTGAAAACTTACAATTGCGGATTTGAGGGAAAGCTCGAGCGTGACGAAGAACAGGCCAGAAGTAGAAGCAATTGACAAACCAAAGCCAAGGCAAGAGAGCGAAACCGAACTTGTAGAATCGACGAGCGTAGTCCACCGATGCTTCCTCCGTTAACCCCAACGGACCGTCGATGGTTGGCCAAACCTGCGCTGAAGAGATGATCGTCGACAATGGGTTTGGTGTCGGATTCCGATTGCGTATAGGGTTCAGATTGGAGTCGTCGCTCCGTGAAGCCTCCTCCATTTTTCTCAGCCACTTGAGAAAAAAAAAAAATTGAAAAAAAAAAACTCACGAATAAAAATTGAACACCGAGATGCAACGACGTCGTTTCCGCGAAACACTTATGAGTCTCAGTCTCACATAGCAGATATTCACACAAATTCAATTTGTTTGAAAATTTGAACATAAAAACAAAGATGAAATTGAGCTACTGCAAGCTTCTCTCAACTAAGAATTTTACGTCAACAAGAGCTTTAAGAATAACAAAACTCCAGTTGTTATGGATTTGTAGCTAGCTATTATTGTTGTTTACCATAGACTTGAGTGACTGTGGAACAGATTCAAGTTTCGTATCTTCTCTGATGCAATCCAAAAAACGCGTACTCGGTGGTAACATTCCAATGTTACAACACACAAAGCCTACATGATATGGTTCGGCTAACCTTAGATACAAAAATCCACGCATCATCTAATCGGCTCCTACTTGGAAGATATTATTAGTATACAGTATGATCAAACATCAAGCTCTATCATAAAGATCTCCAATCTCTCAACTTTCCTACTCCATCATTTAGATCAACACACCACCAGTCCCACTAGATACTTCTTCATCTTCTTCGACAAACTCAAGTGATTCACCGTAATACTCATGAGCATCTTGTCTAACAATAGCAGATAAACCCATTTCACCATTCGATTCGAGACCTAAGACCAAAATCCTAAAGGAAGACCTATCAGGCTCATACCCAATTGACTGCATAAAGGCATAGCAATCCATGACAAGATCAAACAGCTTATGATTCAAAAGTGTCGTCAAGAGAGTGTTGAAGCCTTCAATGTCAGCCATTAAACCCTTTTCTGATTTCATTGCATAGTAAAGATAGCTAACCTCTTCGATCAAAATATTATCCGCCATTACAGCGATCATATCTGAGTACAATCTCACCTGAGGCTTGTACCAATTCTCTTTTCGAATCTCTTCAAATACCTAAAACGAATTTCAAAATTAAGATATATCCACAGCTCAAACATGATGGATTGAGAGAGAGAGAGAGAGAGAGAGAGAGAGAGAGAGAAGCAGAGACGAACCTTGAGAGCTAGAGAGCACTCGCTTTGGCGTAATAGCTCTCTGAGAACGGCGACCATATCGAATTTCAAGAGCCGACGGAATTTGGAAGAAGACATGGGAGAAGAAGGAGGAGGAGGAGGAGGAGGATTAGCTCGCTTTAAAGCTTGAACCGCTTGAATCGCTTCGATACTGAGCATTCGACCTCTCTGCAATGGTTTCCTGTTCTTGCCACGGTCTCTCATCTTTATCACCATAGCTCGCCGAAGAACCGGAAACCTGACGCCGTTACCACCGCGTAAACTAGACCCGAGACGGAGAATCTCCTCGCCGCAACTTCGCAGCCCAATCCCTTCCATATTCGCCGTTACTCTCTCCGTCTTCCTCTCGAGTGGTGTGGGTGACAAAAGGAACATAAATTGACGGAAAATTACAAAAATACCCTTCTGACTGGTTTTGGTTTCACTGACTTCATGAAGATGAACCCTTAACCGGTACTCAGATTTAAACCGGTTGGTATTTCAATTTGTCGGATGATAAAAATTGTCTACTAAATTAATGAAGTTGTATTATTTTCTCTCCTATGATCAAACAAATGTGGTAGTAAAATTACAAGTAGCATTCAAGAACCAAATCCGACTACATTTGTAAAAATGTAAGTCTTGATTCTTGTTTTACATCTGAGAGCTTATGAACAATTGTCTCCCTCACAATGTTGTAGAGCTCGGATCAAATCATCGACGCTCCTGTCAGTTTTCGCTTTTCGTTTGAACCTTTGAAAACCATCTTGTAAGATTCTGAGAGAGTCTTTTAGACGCTTGCGAAGGTGAAACTGATGGAGCTAAAGATGTTGTTGCATCACCCAAGCCTTTGGAAAGTGCAACGTATTTGAAAACGAGATGTTTATAATTATCAAGCAAGCCTTCAACATCTCCTATCGTTAAATCAGCAACACTTGCAAACATGTAAGGATATTCTTGATAGATTTTGGTTCCCTCCTCACTTCTATTATTCAAAAGTGTAGCGGCACCCTTGTTTTCCAAATCCGAAGCTTTCTTGATTGGTCTTTGACTCTTCGTACTCAGTGTTTCATTGGTGGTGGTAACAGAGAGACTATCAGACGATTTTGTATGCAAAAGTGTGTTTTCTCTCTTAGGACTATGATGACAAGTGGGTGCAGCGTCGTGATCAGTTTGATAAGACTGGCTGCTTGACATACTAGAAAGACGTGCCCGTGCAGATTCCATTTTATTTTCAAAGTCAGTTTCGTCCATTGAGAGGGATTTTGCATCAATACTTGAGATGAAAGACTCTGCAGAGAGTATGTTAGTGAATAAGTAGGCAGCTTCACCAACCAGTTTAGATTGACGCCTATATCTTTGTATATACAACAAGTTTGAGTGAAATTGTGGAGGGTTAGCCTGAAAAAGAAACAAAGTAAATAATAATGATCATTAGTAAATGTAGTTTCACAATCCGAAGACAAGAGTATGAAAAACACATAAAGACATCAGAAACCATCATCATGCAAATATAAATTGTTTCAAACCTTTACCTGAATGGTAACATATATGAGAACAGGAAGGAATTGGTCCGCACCAGGTGCATTCTCGTTTGAAGCAATTGAAGCATTTAGCAGTAAGTTATTAATCACTTTGCAGCACCTAAGGATACACATAAGCTTATCACGAGGACTATTGTACATGTTTATCTTCTGGAGCTCTTTTTGAGCTAGCTGCCATAAAAGAAGAGGATGCATTAATTATCATAGGCAAGTAGCATTATTTGAAGAAATAGACTACGATACCGAGAGCTAGATGTGACTTACGAGCCATGATGTTTGGTTTTGAAAAGTTGGTTGTATATCCAAGTTTTCAGGAGATATGAATTGTTTAAGCAACGACATCTTCTGAAAGAGTTTCTCATCAGATATAACATCCTCGGTGTTTGATGTAAAAACTCGTGGGAATAACTTTGTCATGACATACTTCTCCAGGCCCTACATACAGAACATGATTAAAGGCAGCTAAAATATATATATAATGAAAAAAAAAAATGTTGTGATGATACTTACATCTCCAGCATTGTCCAATTCATCCTCGGAACAACCAGACCAAAGTGGATGAGCCCTGAAAGCAGCTTCCATCTTGGAAAAGAACTCTTGAACTGCATCACAGTCTTTTTCAGGGTTTGGTGCAGTGTTCAAGATCGAAACAATGAAACTGCAAACATCAATTAGAAAAAACTAGCACAACTCAAAAACATATCTTATGAAATTTGTAGGTAGAGAGACCAACAATACAATTGATAACCAGAGCAAATAAGGTCATGCCGCATTGTAAGAAGAGAGAGCAAATAAACCTAAAACACACAAACACTTAGAGAGAAAGACTAAAAGAGAGAGAGAGAACCTTTTAATTGATTTGATGAAATCTTTGGCGGAGGGTTTACTCAGAAAATTGTGGAGACCCGAGAAGACGTCTGTGTTCTCCATCACCCTTCCCGATACCGTACGATCGACGTCAATATCTCTGACTCTGAACGAACGAACGAACGAACGAGTTAAAAGCGAGAGACAAATTGGGAAAGAGGAAATTGAATTCAAAGTCAGCAGCAATCGGGTTTAGTGAAAAGAGAGTTTCTCAATCAAATCGCTCAAACCCAAAAGCTATATAAATAAAACGAGATCGACTCGTTGATGCTGTAAGGTGGGCCAACCAAATAGGCCTACAAAGCCCATTTAATAACAAAATCAAACCGTCTCTGTTTTGGTCCTAATTCTAGTACCGTTTCTTCTTCTTCTTCTTTGTTTACGTCTTTCGTTCTTGTCTTGTGATTTGACTTTGGCTATAACTATAATGTTCGTGTTTTTCTGTCTGGGGTTTTGTTATGCCCTGATTCGTTTTTAGTGGGTAAAGTCAATCGTCAGTGTTTTTTAAAGAAGCACTCATCAATTGATCTTATCAGCTAGACGCTTATAAGCCATAACAAAAAGAAGCAAAATTGCAAAAATGTTTTGAAAATATTTATAAATACAGCAACCGAAGGTAGAGATAGAGAAATGTCGACAGATTGAGAGGTTTACTAATTCAAAGACCAGAAAAGTCCAGAAATTGAATAAACAATGGTAGTGAGTGCTTCTTTTCTTCTGTCTGAAGTGCATCTGTTGATTTGTGAAGCAGACCGACCTCGGGCAGAAGAAGTTTTCATCGTTTTCCAGAGTCTGGTCCATGTCCCATGTTAGCAGAAAAGCCAGAAGGATCATCATCATTAGCACCAGAGAAGTCAAAGTGCCCTTGATTATACAGATATGGGCTTCTCGAGTCATTGACATTCCCAGTTTGAGGATTTAATGGAGAAGTCAGAGGAGGAGGTAGTAATGGAGCAGTTTGAGGATTTAATGGAGCAGTTTGAGGATTTAATGGAGCAGTCAGAGGAGGAGGTAGTAATGGAGCAGTGAGGTCTTGTAGCTCTAAGTATAACTCCGAGTTTTCAATTAGGTCGTACGAGGACGCCCTTGGCATGTTGTTATGCATATTGTCCAAGTCTGGTAATCCGTTGAAAATGTCTTCTAAGGAAACCGGAGCTGAGACACCGGGATTATGTATTGCCTGTGGAATGATAAACTATGAGATACACAGACTTGCAAAACAGCAAGAATTGATTTGGATGAACAACGTTGGGAAATACAGAAAGGAAGCTTTTCTAATGGTTACTACGTCCCAATGCCACTATAACACCTAGCAGCTTCAAAGCAGCCTTACACGCTTAAAAGCAGGCAGAGACACCGGCTTCTTATCATTACACTAAGCCAAAGAAGAAAGAATGCCAAAAATGTACCTCACTGGGGAACCCCAAGAATTCTTCGTCATCATCAAATAGATCCAACATTGCATATAAGTCATCATTGTTGTTGTTGGGGGTCTGTAAGGTCTCTGCCAGAGGTGTAACAGACATAGGAGTGTTAGCTGCATCACTTGGATCTGGAAGTTTGCTGGTGGTATTAGTTGTAGTTGGTAGGAAATCGGAGACACACGATTCTGATATCATGCCACCGAAACAATCCTTGTTGGGGTCATCTGCGACAGTCACAGCCAGACTGGTATCTTTGCTAGGCTCATGAAAGATTGTGGGATTGCTAGTCGTAGGAACATCAGTACGTTCTTCCTCATCACTCCAGTCCTCTTCCCTAAATGGAGCTCCATATTGGGCTCCATTTCTAGGTCCTGGTCCGTCTTTTTTAAACAGAACGCACACCACATAAGTATCCTGCAGTCCAAAACATAACTGTAAGTAAAGAAAGAGTGATATAAGCTTACATGACATGGGTGATAAGCAATAAACTATCAAACTAAACAAGTCGGAAACAATATATAAGTGGAAGAAGGGAAAAGTTGCAGGCAGGATAAGGCAGTTACAAGGTTCGATGAAAATCAGAACAGCCACACAGTATCAGAGCAGCTAAAGTATAAAGAAAACAACAAGCTATCATCATTAAGTACTGAAACCTAAACACATGTTCAAGTTAAAATCATATTGCCATAGTTAATCAGTTTATAATACCTGAGGAACATTCATCTGCGCCAGTGCCTTGTCTTCAAGCCTGTATTCATGCATAACCCAATCAGTCCGCTCCCCACGAGGCGACTTACCAAAGTGATAAACCAGAGTTTTAATCTTCCCCACAACTTCAGAATTGCACAGAACAGGTCTCTCCTTCCCTGTGGTCTTCCAGTAACCACAGTCAGTTGCACGGTTTGCCCTAACACCACTAGCATACTTCTTTTCCCTCGGGCAAAAGAAGTGCCACTTAAGATCCCCACCTTTGATATAAGACATATCTGTAACGACAAAGACTCCCAAGTTAGAGATAATAGGATGGACATCCGAAAACATGACAGTAACAGAACAATAAGGTTTTTAAGAATAGATACCAGGTAAATCAGGGGGTTCAAACTTGTAAATGTCAACTTCAGCAATAGCATCGACAATGAGCTTCTTCCCCAGTATTTTCCTCTTCAAGTAATATCTCACGAGTTCAACATCAGTCGGATGGAAACGAAATCCAGGAGCCAACTTAGTTTTCCCCATTGGCGAATCCAAAGGGGAAAACTTTGCACAATCTTCTGTAAACTCCTCACAAGTGAAGTGAGAGTCTTGCACAGAAAACTTAGTCTTCAAGTTCACAGTAAACAGGACCAACACAACCGAATGGTTTGTAATCAAACTAGACAGAAAAAATCCAAAGAAGCCAGGAAGAAATAGAGAAAATAAAGAAAAGAGAGAGAGAGAGAGAGAGAGAAGTAGAAGAGGTGAAGAAGGTCAAGTCCAGTGCCTGAACAAGATTATCTGAAAACACCACAACCTCCCCCTGCTCATATAACCACAGTCACACCAAAGAAAAGATGGATTCTTCTTGCAGAGATCAACAGACATCTGGTGTACAACGTAAAGCCTGTTATTGAGACATTGACACCAAAAACAAAAACAAAAAAAGAAGAAGATTTCAACTACACCCCAACTAAGAAAAGCAAATACACACAGAAGCAACTCATCAACTCTTAAGTATCAAATCACCTATCATAAAGACATAAAATTTCAGGGATCTAGCTTAGACGATGTAAAACCCTAAAAACTGATTGAGTATCAAATCAGACCAGAGATTACACGAATAGAACCAAAAGAGACAGAAAAACCCATTTCAGAAATTGAAAAGAAGTAAACGACAACGACGACTAGATCGGAAAAATCAAAGAGGAATCACAAAATCCAAAACTAGAATCAGAGAATAAAATCGTACCCGTAGAGAGACAGAGAGAGAGAGAAAAAGACTCGACGGTGGGAAAAGACGATCGGCGTAAGGGGGAGGAGGCGAGCGAGAGAGAGAGAGAGAGATTTAGAGAATGGCGTGAAGGATAAGCCAGAGAACTGGGTCAAGGGTTGTGGTATTAGGGTTTATATAGCAGACAGCTCCAAACCTTACGCCTTTGCTGCTTCTACAGTGGCGGGCCCATTTTCAATCACAAAGCCTACTAAAAAAGAGTGTAATTGTTTATAATCGAGTCAGGCCTAATTACATTTTTCTGTTTTTCTTCACTTAAGTTTTTTTTTACTACTCAAAATTATTACAAAAAAACAAAAAAAAATTGCAACTTACGATTAAAATAATATACACATTGTTACACTGATCACAAATAAATAAATAGAAAACAAAGAAAGAATTGCAATTTGGGAAAAGGAAAAAAAGGTTTATGAAGAAGATGAATTTACTTTTGGCTTTGCCAATGCTCCTTTTATAGATAAAGGATATATAAATCAAACTCTGGAACAAACTATCTTATTATGTACAAAAGTGTTTTTGGTCACACAATGTCTCTCACTCTATTCTTGTAATTGATTTCCTTAAAGAGCTCTCTGGAGCTCGAAGGTCTCTGATACTATACAGTTGTGAAAAAGGTTCTTCACATGCAATGAACATGGAGAACAACACAACCATGGTAGTATGTATACATGTTTTTAGTCTGTGATCAGGTTGATTCACTGATGATGATATCTCAAACTTTTGTACAAAATCAACAATCACAATATTCCATTCAACACCCTTTGGTAGTAATCGTATTGTCGGGTTCGCCAAGCATCTAAGCTGCTGCTGATTAGAGAGAGCACCAGAGAGACGCATTGCTGGTTATGACAAAAAGGAAACAGTTGTGACTTGAGACATCAATCTTATCAACGATGCTGACATTGGTAGAATTAAAGGGAGAAATGTAATTTACCTCTTCGGTTAAACTTAGATGGAACCTTTTTCTTAGATTCTGAATGGTGCGTGGACCACCTTTGAAGCAAGGAAACCCCGAATCCTGATTAAGCAAGAAACCGCAAATTATTCAGCCGGGAAGTGATTTCGTTCCTTTATTAACTTATCATAGCTCTCCCACTTTTTAGATGCTTCTCGTCAGAAAATCGATAAGCAAATATTGACTCGGATCATAATACCTGTAACATTTCGACGAGAAGAATAATCCGTTCGGCATGCTTTCTACATGTTAGGAATCCTTGGATGCATAGCACCTGAAACAGTTGACCATTGGAGGTACTACTTAATAGCTACAGACAGTAGGAGAAAATTAGAGCCTTTAAGTGACTTGGAGGGATACCTTGAAATAGTCAAAGAACTCGCTCGGAACTCCTTCCGCATCAGAATCCATGACCTAGATGTGCAAGTGTTTCCGAGTATAACTAAGCTAAAATATTTTTCATTGCTTAAAAGAGGGAAGAAGATTAATAAAAACATGCGTCTTACCTCAAGAAGTTCCCTGGTGAGCTTAAATGGGGCACTCTCGAAGTTAACGCCACCAGGAGAATTTGAAAGCATAAAGCCAAAATCAATGTGTATAATGTGACCTTCTTCATCCATCAGAAGGTTTCCATTATGGCGGTCTTTTATCTGAACGAGAAAACAGTGGACATCACGAGCCATAAAACTAAGACCAAGCAATCATGGAACTTATGAACATCATCATGAGTGCCAAACTCATGAATTTTTTCGTTCTTGTTTAAAGCACTTATGTGCCTACACTTATGAATACACAATCCTGAGAGACGCAGTTGTTAAAGACAATCTACCTGCAGAAGGTAACAGACCAACGAATATCCAGCCATGCTCTCAACAAAATTCCTCTGCAAAAGAAGATAATTTGAAAAATACGGAGCATAAATTGCTATTGCAGACACACTTTTAATTGATGCATGGAGAAGACTTTAATGTAGCCTGTTATCAAATGTCAAACCATACATGTTAATTTTATGAAAACCCTTCTGCATAAAAGGGGAATAAAAAAAATAGTGTAAGACATATCAAGCTCTATATTTCTCTTGCTCAGAAACGGCTTCAGTATGAAATAATGAAATTGGGTCCTCCATTGCACACTTTTGTGAAGAGAATACATCTTATGTATATTCCACACTTCTCATTCGAACAACAGCATGTTTAAGTGACTAAGTCAATAAATTCCTGTAAAAAAACAGCCAACTCGATGGCGGATTTGAATTATTAAAATGTACCTGAAGAGTACATTACCTGAGCAAGCTTAAAACTTGGAGAGTTCTCTTTAAACTTGGCATCAAAAAAATCACGCAGGCTTGTGATGTTAGGGTATCTACTTTTAATAGAATGAATAGAAGCCTGCAGGAGAGGAAGGTGATACAATAACATGAGCTTTCCAAGATCAAAACAAGACTTGTTGCAGGATACCAAATAAAGTAGCATATTTACCGTATCTGGAATTGTTTCTATAAGGGCAGTGTATGAAGATGTAACCAAGACTTCATAAGGACGTAACCAGAGGGGAAGACCTGCTTCCTGGAATATATCTAGAACATGAACAAGGCCGTTACTATTTACTCACTATATAAGGCAGAAATTTGTGTATAGATGCTTATATAAGATGGCAGGATAGAAAATAGAAGACGACGATATAAAAGCACAACTTGGGAAGCCAAACCCTAAAAACAGTGAAATTACCAGGCACATGGTAAATAAATAAAAATATCATCACCCACCAAAAAAATGAGATATGAGTTGCACCGCAAGATGTTCCTGCCGACAGTCATCACCACTCTTCACAATGATCTGCAAAGATCTAGAGCTAGTTAACATCAAGAAGCAGGAAAAATTTGGAATGACACAATTTCATCCAAGTTTTTTAACATGGTTATTCATAAGCAATCCGAATTCCTAGACAACAACTTTCAATGTCAACAAGTATAACCAACTTTACATGCAGCTGGAAAGAAACTAAAAGCAGAAACTTATCAAAAGCAGAACCCCTCACTGAATTATCAAAGACTCAAAGCAACAGTATTCAGTTTCAACGAGAAAAAAAAAAGCTATACAACGGACCAACTAATCTACGTACGAAAACTTTACAAGTAGTTTCTCTTCTTGATAAAACTTTGAGTAAAGCCTACTACTAATACATGTAACCGTATTTCTGAAGAATAAAAAAACCAGAGACCTTCGACTTCTATTCAAAATGATAGAGCATGGAGTAAAGCAAATACATTATTTATTTTGTTGCTACACAAGAAATTCAAGTAGAAAATATACTCTATAAGGAAAACCCAGCGGAAGATAAGTAGAATCGCTTTATCCAGTACTTACAGAACGCAAGTCCCAACCCGGTAGGTTTCCAAATAATGAATCTTTACCAATTCTTAGTCGCTTCCCTTCCCAAAACTCACCAGATAAGGCATCACCTGCTTTCAGCATTTCACCATTGGCCTGGTGAGCCACAAAAGAAAGGTTCAACACCTAGAAGACAAAACAATTAAAGGAATAACCTAATTCTCAAATCAACATGCAATCACCATAGACCGTGCATCTGATGAATCCTGACCAGCCCCTTTGAGAGGAAGACCAGGAGGTGCCTCCCCCTTCGCTGCAGCAGCCTGAACAAGTGATCATAGGGAGGTCGTTAAGAAAATTGGNTAACCAAGACTTCATAAGGACGTAACCAGAGGGGAAGACCTGCTTCCTGGAATATATCTAGAACATGAACAAGGCCGTTACTATTTACTCACTATATAAGGCAGAAATTTGTGTATAGATGCTTATATAAGATGGCAGGATAGAAAATAGAAGACGACGATATAAAAGCACAACTTGGGAAGCCAAACCCTAAAAACAGTGAAATTACCAGGCACATGGTAAATAAATAAAAATATCATCACCCACCAAAAAAATGAGATATGAGTTGCACCGCAAGATGTTCCTGCCGACAGTCATCACCACTCTTCACAATGATCTGCAAAGATCTAGAGCTAGTTAACATCAAGAAGCAGGAAAAATTTGGAATGACACAATTTCATCCAAGTTTTTTAACATGGTTATTCATAAGCAATCCGAATTCCTACACAACAACTTTCAATGTCAACAAGTATAACCAACTTTACATGCAGCTGGAAAGAAACTGAAAGCAGAATCTTATCAAAAGCAGAACCCCTTATTGAATTATCAAAGACTCAAAGCAACAGTATTCAGTTTCAACGAGAAAAAACAAAAAAAAAGCTATACAACGGACCAACTAATCTACGTACAAAAACTTTACAAGTAGTTTCTCTTCTTGATCAAACTTTGAGTGAAGCCTATTACTAATACATGTAACCGTATTTCTGACAAATAAAAAAACAGAGACCTTCGACTTCTATTCAAAATGATTGAGCATGGAGTAAAGCAAATCCATTATTTATTTTGTTGCTACACAAGAAATTCAAGTAGAAAATATACTCTATAAGGAAAACCCAGCGGAAGATAAGTAGAATCCCTTTATCCAGTACTTACAGAACGCAAGTCCCAACCCGGTAGGTTTCCAAATAATGAATCTTTACGAATTCTTAGTCGCTTCCCTTCCCAAAATTCACCAGATAAGGCATCACCTGCTTTCAGCATTTCACCATTGGCCTGGTGAGCCACAAAAGAAAGGTTCAACACCTAGAAGACAAAACAATTAAAGGAATAACCTAATTCTCAAATCAACAAGCAATCACCATAGACCGTGCATCTAATGAATCCTGACCAGCCCCTTTGAGAGGAAGACCAGGAGGTGCCTCCCCCTTCGCTGCAGCAGCCTGAACAAGTGATCATAGGGAGGTCGTTAAGAAAATTGGCATCGAGCAGATAACACACACTTTTACAGCTGATATTTCATATCCAAACTTAGATGCATGTTTAGGTGAATAATCTGTATGGTATATTAGGAAACACATAATAAGTGAAGCAGAAACATTCCTTGATGAGTATGATGTTTTCAGTAATCCAGCAGAGAAATAGAAAAGTAGCCAAATTTCACTAGGGCAAAAACAGGTAGTTTCCTTTTACAAGTTTCTTATCAAGAAACACTCACCCTTACTTCCTCGTAGGCAACAATACTTGGAACACGACGATGTTCCTTTCGACGTGGGGTTCCTGGATCAGCAATGCTTTCCATTCTAAGACCTGGATCAGCCGTCAGCACCACCCTAACCCACTCAAGATCACTATCCAGACCAGTCCTCAGGACACCAGTCACACCACTACTTACTGATTCTTTAAATGAAGTTCTATGCTTCTCCACCGAGAGACTTGCACTCACAAATTTTACCTCAGACTTATGAGTCATTGCTTCATCAATTGCTTGAACAGTTGATAGTGACATTCGGTCTTCACTGTTACGGTAAACCTCCTGAGCAGTCGATAGTGGATACGCCCATGGAGGTGGCTTTTGCAAGAATGCATCCCCATTTGCCACTGGAATGCCTCCTTTAGAAAGCTTAAGGGACTTAGATGTGTCTTTAGCACCACTACAAAAGTTTCAGAAGATAATAAGAACAATGAGAGAGGGTTATCATGGAAACCCTTTAAAATATAATTAGAACATAAGAAAGTGACTTCTGAAAATATTAGAAGAAAAGCAAAAGCAGTGGATTAATCAAACTTCTGACTTTTATATTTACCTGGGTGTTTCCGCTTTCAAAACTTCCATGCATATCATATAAGGCACCTTTTCCCTAGAATTCAAAAGAACAAACTCGTCTTCAGGAATATTAATGACACGATAAACTCCTCTCCCCATTGGAAAACAAATTCCTGAAATGTAATTGAAATTTAAAAATTATCATCAATATCTGATATTGAATCATTTACCGCAATAGAATAAACATAAACAGAGTAAAAATAACAGCTTTAAAATGACTTTAATGCAAGAGGTGATGTTTAAATGCCAAATGGATTGGAGCACTTGTCTCTCTTATGTGAGAAACCGTACAAGAAAACCTAAGTTATAATTTAATGAAATACCTCCAGTAGTTTCAGCCTCGGCTAAATAGGAATTGATCTCTGCAAGGGACTAAAACCAAACAAAAAAAAACATAAACTCTTAGATGAAAATAAAGGAGAATGATAATATCTGCAATTTCATCATCAAAATATAGAAAGGTAGGGATAAAAGGATCACCTCACGAAGAGTAGTTTTCCGATCTTCAGTGGGAAAAATATCTACTAAATCATACGACGTTTCACATAATGCATGTACAAACTCCAAAGACTTGTGGTAAGCCCCTTTCCTGAACTGTGCTGCGGTATTAATTGGCAGTGGGGGCTTTTGAGATGGAGTATCATTCCGCTGTTTAGGTGAACATGGACACTTCTGCAAAGATCAGAAAATTAGTGGCAGCCTGCAAATCCAACACATATAATGAATGGCAGGCATACTACCTTTTTCCCCCAGCTAAATTCATTATAATGAGAGAAGATTGACATGATCTGGGAGCATCAGCGCTCTTGACTTATTTGACATCATATACTATCATCCTATGAGGGTGAACTACCAAGCAAAACAAGCACAACATTTTTCGATAGTCTAATATGTAAAGATGATATCTCATCTTATATCCTAGAAAGAAGTCTTGAACTGATGAATGAATCTGGAGATGTGAGTTGAAAGAAAACAAAAGAATATCTAAGCAGTACAGATGAAACCTAAATTTGAAATATATGTGGAAAAACAAAAGAAGTCATATGAGGACAAACCTCGTTATATTTCTTTGAACCGAAAAGTTCAGAATCTTCAACAGACCGGTCACGATCTCTGAACAATTTGCGGAAAAAGTTTTTTGTCCCAGGACTGCTTTCAACTATACCGACATTGCTGCTATTTTCATTTGCTGAAGTAGTTTTTGCGTCTTCTGGATGTCTATGGAACAGTTTTTTGAATAGTGAGAATTCTGAAGATTCATCATCCTCGTTTTCATTCGCATCATCGGCTTTGCCAGTGTCTTGCTTGTCTTCAAACTTCTCCTTAAAGAATCTTTTGAAAAATCCCTCGCTTTCATTATCTTCACCAGATCTTTCGTCAGCATGCACAATTTCATCTGTCTCATTCCTGTCATTGCCAATTCTTTTCTCATCAAACTTTTCTTTGAAAAGTCTTTTAAGAAACCCATCTTTTTCCTCACCATCCACTGAGTGAGAAACTTTATCATCCTCATTCTTGCTCTCACGATATAGTTTCTTGAAGAACCCTTCTGAGTTTGCATTTGGCTCCTCCTCTTCATTTTTACTCTCCCGCAATAACTTCTTGAAGAAACTTTCCGAGTTTGCACCCGATTCCTCTTCATCTCCTTTATTATCTCGTAACAATCTCTTAAAGAATCCATCTGCACTCGATGTCAATTCCGCATCATCACATTTACTACTCAAAATCCTCTTGAAGAACCCCTCAGAATTGTTTGGTATCTCCTCCTCTTCTGATTTATTTTCCTTTAAAAGTCGCTTAAAGAACCCCTCTGAGTTCGACACTTGTTCATCGTCCTCACCTCTGCTGTCCCTCAAGATTCTCTTGAAGAATCCTTCCTTTTCACTTTCCACGTCATCTTTGTCAGCTGACTTCCGAAACAATAAAGCATCTCTAACTTTAGGACTTGGGATTAGTTTCTTAAAAATCTTATTGTCGTCCTCAGACAACTGACTACCACCATCCTGCAAGTTGCTCCCTGAGGAAGGTGAGAATAACAAAGACTTCTGTGTGGGAGGAGATAAAGTCAATGAGAAGAGCTTCTGTTTCGAAGACAAAAACTTATTAAGAACCGGATTCTTGCTCCCAGGAGTAGAAGGCTCGTTCTGTGGCCGCATAAGAGTTGACCACTCACCCATCAGAGTAGCTGCAGTTTGGCACTTCTCATGAATCCTACCAATGCCTTCATTATCATCAGAATCCTCAAGCTCAGCTAGCAAAAACCAATGCACTTTCAGAGCAATCTTAAGTGACTTTGCACAGATATCTATAACAAACTTATCAAGAGAGGGACTTGGTTTGTGGACCATCAAGTAACAAATCTGGAAGAGATAGCTCTCAATACCAGATAAAGGAAGCGTATACATCCTATTGCATAAGTAATCCCTGACACCAGAATGCTGGTGCTTGTACAAATAACTGACTGCAATCCACTCACAGAAGAAGGAAGAGTCAAAAAATCGGATAAGCCACCCGTTTGAACCAGAGTCACCACCAAAGAGGTTACTGGGTGAGGAAATCTCACGGGGAGACTCAGCTGATTCACCTCGAACCAGTGAAAGAAACTGCGCCATCTGCATTTTTTTGAAGATCAGCCTAAAAATAAGTGATTCTAGCTCACAGACTCAGATCATCGGAAACAAAACAAGTAGATCGTTGGGGTTTCTCTCTATGCTAAACCTTAAACGCTAAAACCTTCACTCGAAACCCGAATCTCATATACTAAAAATTAAAATTCGAATCTCCAATCGAGAGAATTGAGAACTTGACAATGCTACAAACCACAGGTTCTCCTAAGTCCTAACTAGAAAAACCTAAATGTAGAAGCACAAACCACAAGATTCATAGTCTTCAAGTCAATAAAAACCGGTAGTGACGGAGAATTTTGCCGGAAAGCGAGACAATCTCAGGGAGAAGAGTAAGAGAGAACCCCAGTAATTAGCTTCTTTCTCGAAAGCAATCTCATTATGAGTTGCAAGCTTAAAGAAAATTCAAAGGCAGAGTTGAAAGCAGCGGAGTTCAATCAATCGCCGTCGTCGTCTCCGCCGTCTCAGCCCTTTTTGTCTGAGGCTTACGACAAGAGAGGAGAGAGAGAGAGAGAGGAAGTAATTATTTGTTGACAGTATTATTTTTTTTTTGTAATTAAAAAAATGGTATTTTATTATGTCGAAATCGAATGATGAGATCTAACGTGCGCTGTAAAACCACGCGATCAAATCTTTCAGGAGCAATTTCGTTTGGTTTTCCCTCCATATTTATTGAGTTTTCACATGGATGGCGAATTTAAATTTTGAATTTAAATACCACCAATCAAATTTGGTCAACATGTCTCTTTCAAAAAATAAATTCGATTTTAAATAAATTATGGGACTACAAGTCTACAACTAATTCAAAAGTCCATTCATATGGCAGAAAATTTCATAAACTTTAATTGGTAAAAGCTTCGAAGAGTTGTGTAATCATTGAAAATCAATTTTTTTTTTAAAACGATATAAGATTGACAGAAGAAACCTTGAATTATTGTACATATGATTGAAAAGGTACAAAATTTTATGATTATTGAATCGCGAAACTAATGCACCAATCAAACTATTGTTTATTACAGTGAGTAATTAAACTAGCTAACAAGAAGGCAGATCACGAGGAGGCTTGACCATTCGAGATGATTTAGTCGGTCCATCTTTCACTATGAACACGGCGTTCATTCCCCATGTGGCATGTCTCTCTATATGGCAATGCAACAACCACACCCCTATTATATACAGTAATAAACAAACAAAACCAAAACATCGTCAACAAAAATAAAAATTATTATCAATTTATCATTGTTGCATGAAAACGTACGTTTGAGAGAAACGTAACAAAGTGTAGAGTAGTGTGAACTGACCTGGATTATTAGCTACGAATCTGACGGCGGTCCAGCCGTTAGGAGGAACACCGACGGTAGTCTCCTCTGGTGGATCAACTAGGTTATATTTCAACGGATCTTTCCGGCGATCGAAATTCCCAAAACCCGAACCCACCACGTAGAAGCTATACCCATGGAGATGAATCGGGTGATTATCTGAAGCCAATACGTTCGTCCCCTGTAAAACCAGCTCAACGCTCGAATTGTAATCAAGAACAACCACTTTTGTGCCGGACCTCGTCGGAAACGGAAGATTCTCGCCGGTGTAATTGAATTCCTTCGGCGGATTTCTCGGGAAATCCTCCTGGAAAACGCCTCCGATGCGGCGGTAATAGGATCTGAGAATGTCCGCCGACGGGTTCACGAAGCTGATGTTATTAACGCTCGACGAGAATCTCTTTCCGAAGGGGCCGTTACAAGGTTTATCGTCGGAGCAGTTCATCAAGTTCACGGAGATCGCTTAGAGAAGACGAGTGTCGATTTTAACGGGATGGTTACTGGATCCAAGACTTCTGAATTGGTTAGTGAACCGGATAGATGCCTCGGTACGATTGTAAGGAGGCAGGTAGGGTAAAACCGGTTGGTTTCCTCGGTTTAAAGAAACACCGTTGTATTGCAATATGGCTGTGGTGGTGGTTTTGTCAAAACCGGCACCAAAGGCCGAGGAGTAAGCTCGAGCCGCTACAAAGTAATTACTAGACCGCTGGTTAGCATGGAGGAGGACGTCAATGGATTGTCCCGGAGTGATCATTGGGTAATTAGATTTGAAATGTTTTAAGTAGAGACCGTCTTTGCCGACAACGGTTAAGGTGTGGTTTGCGATTGCAAAGAAGAGTTCTTCGTCCATCACGGCGCTGATAATCCGAAGAAGGTATCGTCGGCCAGGCACCACCGTTATTGTGAATGTATCTGTTTCGGAATAATAAAGACAAAAATGAAAATTGTGATTGATTAAAGATTTGAGAGCTTTGTAGTGTTGAAACTTGGAAGAGGCTTACCCGGTTTAGAGCAGGCGTACAGAGAACCGGGTTGTCCGTTTATGGTATATGCGTCAGAGATGGCCGGTTCACCTCCGGTTTTATTAGCGTTTCCTGGTATATCCATTATGTTTTTCTTGTTCCACCATTCACCTGTCAATTGTCACGTAACGTTACACCGTAACAATATTAATCCGAGATAAGCTTTTTTCGTAACGCAATCATGCAACCTAATCACATCAACAAAGTAGTGTGAGTGTACCTAAAATGAGAGGGATTTCATGGTGAGGCTTAGGAAAAGGATAAGGTGAGCCACGTTTGGGATAGACAATAAACGCTCCATGGATGGTGGCACGTGCCCACTGGCTATGTGCGTGCCACCAGATCGTTCCTTCTTCAACCGTAAGATCAATTCTATATACATAGCTCTCTCCCGGTCGGATCGGACATTGAGTCACATATTCGGGTCCGTCCGACCATGGATTCCTGATTTGTCTTGCTCCGTGCCTAAAATGACAAACACTCAAACATGCATGATTCTCTACATCGTATATAAAACATTAGCTAGTCTATACGAATTCAACTTTATGATCAACAAGAGTGTTTACCAATGGAGAGTGATATTGTATTTTGCGTTGTTGACGACATTGACGACGAGCTTATCACCACGGTTTGCTTTCAACGCCGGTCCGGGATATTCTCCGTTCACCGTCAAAATGTTTTTGGTATCACAAAGTCGAGTGTACGCTTTTGACTTTATCTGTGGATATAAAAACCGACGACATACACAATCAGTTTTATATATCCATCTCTCTATCTCTCTTCATATTTGTCAAAAATATTTTATTATTTTTTACAATACCGTGAAAGTGTGATGGTGAATCTTGGCTTCTGTGATCTGGAATGCATGAAGAACAAAGAGAAAGAAGACTAGTCTCTAGTGTCTTAACGATTGTGTTTGAAATGTTGAGCTTGAACTCCATGGTTGTTCTTATGAACATGAAATCTCAACACAGGATGTATAATATATCTTAGTTTTTGACTATATGTTGTATTTTACACCCTTTACATTTTTTTCCTCTTTCAAATGTTGTATTGTTCAAAAAAATTTATTATTGAAAACAATATATCCTTATAAATTGGTGTATCAAATTATTGTATACTTAAAAATAAAAAGCCTATAAGGAGTGAAATATGCAAGGTGTATTTACACATTGACTAAGAAAATTTATACCACATGCATGCCATAATAGGCATTGAATCATTTTAGAGGGAGCACATAAATAATATAATATCTTTGAATGTTAGATGACCAGCCACTAAAGTTGAACTACAAATTAAGGACAAAGCTACGATGAATGGCCGGTTTTGGTTCTAAACTAGATTATATTTTTGGGTTATCTTTTCGAGGCTATGGTATCTCCACTCTTTGAAATTATTGAATACTTGTTCGAGGCTCAACTCAACGGCTGCAAAGATTTGATATTTAAGGAGTTTTCTTTTCTGTGTATCTTTCATTCTTTTGCCTTATATCTGCATGGATCGATTTTACATTAATTTGATGAGAGGTTTCGATTTTTTTTTTCTTTTTGTATATATATTTTTTAATAGCCACGTTTTTTACATTTTCGTTTAGTTAATACCCAATGGACTTATTCATAATCACATGCATGGAGAATTAGTCGACTTTGCAAATTTGTTTTCTTCCGTAATTCGATTTAGAGCTTTGTTAGATGGTTTACTGACTTATTGCGTGATTCAATTAAAAAAAATAGAAATAAGTATTATTTGAAATAACCACCAGTCAACTCAAATAATAAAATTACCAAACAAAACACACATTTCAAACCCAAGTCTTCATGGTAACCTGATAAGTCTTAATGGAGTTATGGAAACAGCACAACTAAATGATACGCTAAGGTCTAATACATGTATAGGAATATCGGATTTTAGATAAGAGAGAACAATATAACCAGTGCGCCACTGATTACAAATGTCAAGCCATAGATTGGGATCAACGAAGAGCCAGGGTTCCCTTGAGAAGGGCTTGGAGCTGGAGCAGATGATGGACCTGATCCTAATCGTGGTCCAGCAGCGGGAACTGGAGCTGTCACGAATACATAACAAGACAAGAGTCAAAAACACGAAACCAATCTTGACACACCTTAAAAGCCCTAGAAAAATTAACTACACAACTAGTATTAGGTCTATCAGATCAATCTTAACGAAAAAGAGATTTTGACAAAGCCCTACTCACGTAGCTAGTTTACATGATCATGGCACATGACATTAGAGATCACATCTATACAAGCTTAAGTACTTTTACATCTTGTTATCATGGCATAGTTACATGAGACAAGCATACATGAAATCCAAATCCAAAACATCATCAGATTTTTATTATAATCGCTATTGACCTTTACACTTCCCATAGATTATATTGTTATAAGTTATAACGCCAACTAAACAGAATTCAAGAGCAAGAAATCCAAAGATTCATAGCATTAAAAAGAATAAAAAAATTCACAAATCTTTGTTATGGCAAAATATATAACAAATGAAAAAATGATTAAAAATGAAATCAGTAAAGAGAAAGACAGATACCTTTCGCATTAGGAGAAGGGGTAGGAGGAATAGGCACTGCCAAACAAAACAAAAAACCCTCTATAAATCAGATAAATATATAACTAACCAAAATCTGGTTTATCTTAAGGATCGATCAGAATCCAGAAAAATCAGGGATCTACAAGAAGAGAAACAGAGAGATGAAGGAGAAATCTCACATTGACAAGATGAGACCGAGGGAGCATTAAGTTTACAAGCAGCGGGAAGAGTATAGGCTTTGGTAACGTTCATTTTGATTCCCATGGAGCCACTGGTCTTCAACCCTTCACATAAACATGCCGCGTTCGTATCGAGAATTGTCTTGAGACCATTGCAACACGAACTTGTGGGTACATCCACCGTACTCCCGATCGTCACAAAAGCTAAACATCCCGCCATGTTCATCATCAGGGCGGAGCACTCCAAGGGGGGAACAAGGCTTCCGTGAACAGAAGTTGAGGAAACAGAGAGAACGAGGAGGAGAAGAGAGATCGTGGCGGAGAAGAAAGCCATTGTTTGATTCTCTGTTTTGGTCTCGAAGAAGAATCGAGAGAGAAGACACTGAGAAATGCTGGTAGAATGAGTGCAATGGCTCTGTATAAATATAGGTCATGGCGTCTTACGTACACTTCACGCGTTTCCTTCATTCCGTGTGTGGTTTCTTATCTTCAATGTAAGATCTTTCCCATATTTAATTGATTTTTATCCTTTTGATAGAGCTTTTTTTTTGGTTGAATTAATCTTTTGTTACCAAAATCATTTGATTTGTGAGAAAGAATACAGACAAAAAAAAGGTAAAATATTAACACATAGATTTGTTGTATTTTTTGCAAAAAAAAAAAAAAAAAGATTTGTTGTATTCAAACTTTTATGTTTCTTGATTCCATAGTATTTAATTTTGGTGAATTTTATTCCATTTTAATCTTTTGTTGTAAAAAAAACAAGTTTTGTCATTTTGCATTCAATTATTATTCAATAGCTCATTTTACATTGTATTGGAGGTATTGGTTTAAACTTTTTTTTTTGGTTTAAACTTAAAATGTCGTTAGTACAGTATCAATTTACCGGGAATCCAAATTAACCAAAATAATCGAGACGTATCGGTATTAAATTTAACCAAAATAACTGAAGTACTAAATTTAACCGCAAAAAACTAGATTTAACCGAAGTTTTGGTTTATCTTGCAATTTTTTTTTTTTTTTGGTGAATGACTGTCAAAACCAAACTGAACCGAAGAAGACCTTTGGGTTGGTTTTATTCGGCAAAGTCTTTCCTAACCATGTCCCTTCTTTTTTACATTTTCGTTTAATGCATGGAGAATTTATCGAGTTTGCAGATAACTATTTTTTTCTTTTCATAATTCGATTTAGAACTTTGTTAGATGGTTTAATGACTTATTGTGATTCAACGAAACAAAATATAGAAATAACCACTAGTCAACTCAAATAATAGAAATTACCAAACAAACACATAAAAAACACAAGTCTTTATGGAATTATGGAATTATAAAAAACACATAAATTAGTTGTAATCAGTGAAACATGATAAGTCTTTATGGAATTATGGAAACACCACAACTAATTTAAAATACGCTTAGGTCTTTATTTAGGTTAAGGGATCTCGGGTTTTAGATATGAGAGAACAATATGACCAATGCGCCACTGATTACAAATGTCAAGCCAGAGATTGGAATCAACGAAGATCCATGGCTCGTCTGAGAAGGGCTTCGAGCTGGAGCAGCGGATGGTCCTGATCCTGATCGTCCAGCAGCAAGAACTGTAGCTATCACAAATACATAACAATTAACAAGACAAGAGTCAAAAACACGAAACCAAGTTTGACACAACTTAAAATCCCTAAAAGAAATTAATTAGATAAATTATATATAACTTCAAAAGAAATCAAACCAAAATTTAATTTTATCTTAATGAAAATGGTAAGAATGAAATCAACAAAGAGAAACACAAATACATCTAGCAATAGGATTAGCGGGCGGAGTTGGAGTAGACACTGCAATCAAAACGAAAATATATAAAATTATATTTCACTAGAAAAAATAAATCAAAATCTGATATATCTTAATAAAAATGATTAAAAACAAAATCAACAAAGAAAAAAACATATACATTGTGCAACAGGATTTGCCGGCGGAGTTGGAGTAGATACTTCAACAAAAACAAAAACAGAAAAAATCTCTATAAGTTAGATAATAATCTATTAGTACAGAAAAAATCAACAAAAAATATGATTTATATTAATAAAAAAACAATTAAGAATAAAATAGACAAAGAGAAAGATAGGTATGTTGTGCAATGGGATTTGCAGGTGGAGTTAGAGTAGACACTTCAACAAAAACAAAAACAGAAAAAATCTCTATTAGTTAGAAAATAATATATAATTACGGTAAAAAATTAAACAAAAACCTGATTTATTTTAACAAAAAATTATTAAGAATAAATTGACAAAGAGAAAAATAGATACGTTGTGTGATAAGATTTGCAGGTGGAGTTGGAGTAGACACTGCAATCAAACCAAATATTTTTTTTTAGTAATTAGATAATTATATAAAAATACGAAATAATAAACCAAAGTCTGATTTATCGTTTATCTTAATAAAAGAATGAAATTAACAAAGAGAAAGACATATACATTGTGCAATAGGATTTGTCGGTGGAGTTGGAGTAGATACTGCAACAATAACAAAAACAGAAAAATCTCTATTATTTAGATAATAAAATATAATTAAGATAAAAATTAAACAAAATCTGATTTATTTTAACAAAAAATAGATTAAGATTAATCAAATAAAGAGAAAGATAGATACATTGTGCAATAGGATTTGCAGGTGGAGTTGGAGTAGACACTGCAGTCAAATGATACAAAAAAGAATTATGAATTAGATAATTATATATAAGTACAAAAAAAACTAAACGAAAGTCTGATTTATTTTAGTTAAAAATGATTAAGAATGAAATCAACAAAGAGAAAGACATGTATATTGTGCAATAGGATTTGCAGGTGGAGTTGGAGTAGATACTACAACAAACACCAAAATTAGAAAACAAAATCTGATTTATCTTAACGAAGAAACGATTAAACATAAAACAAAAATCTGATTACGGAAAACATAAAACAAAAATCTGATTTATCTTAACGAAGAAACGATTAAGAATAAATAGACAAAGAGAAAGATAGATACATTGTGCAATAGGATTTGCAGGTGGAGTTGGAGTAGACACTACAGTAAAAAAAAAAAGATTAGTTAGATAATTATATATAACTATGAAAATAATAAACATAGTCTGATTTATCTGAGTAAGAAATGATTAAGAATGAAACCAATGTGGAGAAAGACATATACATTGTGCAGTAAGATTTGCCGGTGGAGTTGGAGTAGATACTACAACAAACACCAAAACCAAAAAAAAAAATCTCTATCAGTTAGATAATAATATATATTTAAGATAAAAATAAAACAAAAATCTGATTTATTTTAAAGAAAAAATATCATGAATAAATAGACAAAGAGAAAGATATAGATACATTGTGCAATAGGATTTGAAGATGGAGTTGGAGTAGACACTGGAATCAAAATGAAAAAAAACTTTCTAATTAGATAATTCTTTATATATAACTAATAAATAAATTAAACAAAAATCTTATTTATCTCTATACAAATAACTAAGAGATAAATCAACAAAGATAAGTAGATAACGCATATACATGGTGCAATAGGATTTGCAGGTGGAGTTGGAGTAGACACTACAATCAAAACGGAAAAAACTTAATTAAATAATTATATATAACTACGAAAGAATTTAACAAAAATCTGATTTATCTAAATGAATAAATGATAAAGAATAAAATAGACAAAAAAATAGATACATTGTGCAATATGATTTGCTGGTGGAGTTGGAGTAGACACTACAATCAAACGAGAACAAAAACAAAGTTTATTAATTAGATAATTATATAACTACATGATAAATTAAACCAAAATCTGATTTACGTTGATAAAAATAATTAAGAATGAAATCAACAAAGTAAAAGATATATACATTGCGCAATAGGATTTGCCGGTGGAGTTGGAGTAGATACTACAACAAAAACAAAAACAGATAATGTTAGTTAGATAGTATTATATAATCACAGTAAAAATAAATAAGAACCTGATTTATCTTAATAAAAAACGGTTTAGGTGCACAAAAAAAAAAAAGAAAACGGTTTAGGAAAAATAGACAAAAAAAGAAAGATAGATACATTGTGTTATAGGATTAGCAGGTGGAGTTGGAGTAGACACTACAATCAAACGGAAAAAAATATTTATTAATTAGATATAGTCATATAACTATGGAAAAATTAAACCAACATCTGATTTGTCTTAATGAAAAATGATTAAGATTTTAAAAAAAAATACAAATACATTGTACAATAGGATTTGCTGGTGGAGTTGGACTAGATACTACAATAAAAAAAAAGTTAGAAAATTATATATAACTACGAAAGAAATTTTAAAAAATCTTATTTATTTTAATGAAAAATGATTAAGAATGAAGTCAAACAGTGTGCAATAAGATTTGCACTTGATAATTATATATATATATATATATATATATATATATATAATTACGGAAAAATTAAAGAAAAATCTTAAAAAACAATTAAGAATAATATAAACATTGAGAAAGATAGATACATTGTGCAATAGGATTTGCAGGTGGAGTTGGAGTAGACACTGCCATCAAAACAAAAACAACCACGTTTTATTAATTGGACAATTATATAACTACAAAACATTTATACTAAAATCTGATTTATATATCTTAATGAGAAAACTATTAAGAATAAAATAAACAAAAGTGAAAGGCATATATACATTGTGCTATAGGATTTGCATGTGGAGTTAGAGTAGATACTACCATCAAAGCGAAAACAAAAAAGCTTTATTAGTTACATTTTTATATATAACTACTGAAGAAATTCAACTAAAATATGATTTCTCTTAATAAAAAATGATTAATAACAAAATCAACAAAGAGAAAGACATATATACATTGTGTAACAGAATTTGTAGGAACATAAGTTGAGGAAACAGAGAGAACTAGGAGGAGAAGAGAGATCATGGCAGTGAAAAAAGTCATTGTTTGATACTCTGTTTTGGTCTTAGATAAGAATTGAGAGAAAAGAAATTGAAAAAGGGTGGTAGAATGAGTGAAATGGCCCTGTTTAAATATTGGGCATATGTTTATGTATGTGTCATATGTTCTTTATGTAACTTGTAATTTTTGGTTCTTAAATGTAAGATCTTGCTCAAATTACTTGATTGTTAAAGCTTTAATTATTCTTAAAAAGAAAGAGTTAAAAATCAATTGTTTTGTTAAAAAAAAAATGAAAGAGGTAGAAATAATATTAGTAACCTCTTCTTTAACATACTTTCCTTAACTTTACCAAAAAAAAAAACATACTTTCCTTAAAGTGGAGGATTTGTATTCAAATGATTTTATGCCATATTAATGTTTTGTGTAATAGTTAAAGGGAACTCTTGAGAACTTGCACGTCATCATGATACATTATTATTTATTTATTTGTTTAGCTAAAATAATTAAACCATCCATAAACTTCTAGTATTAAATATATAAATTGATATATGACTTGTTAAGTGCATATAAATTAGTTAAATATTAAATTAATTACATTAAATCTATAAAGTAAGCATAAAGATTAAAATCAAGAAATTTTTAATTTAAGTTCATTTTCATTAACCTTAAATAAAAATTTGTGGATTTTAGTTTTACTAATAAAGTAATAATAATTATAAAGAAAAGCTAAAAACTAGTTTTCCAGTTTCCCTATTAATTATGGAATCTATTTATTTTAAAATCTAGATTGGAGAGAAAATGAGTTTCTGAAAAACAAAATCCAAAAAGGCTAAAAACTACTGTACTAGAATCTATCACCGCCTAAAAAAATCTAACCCAATAAATACTACAGATTTACCCGAAATTTCGTTTTTGGGAAAACTTTTGTCTGAACCGACTGCTAAACAAAACTGAACCGGAATTTCGTTCGGTTTTATTCGGCATATTTTTTCCTAAACCGAAAAAAACAACATGTTTTGACCCGAACTAACCAAACCACCCCTTTGAGGCTTGAGTTTTCACAAAACTTGTCTTTTTTTTTCTTCTTTCTCAATGTCAAAAAGTCAAAACTATGAATTCTTTCCAATAGGAAAGAGTGAAGACAAAATTGATGTAATCAAAATAGTTAAGAATGTCACATATTTTCGATATCTTTCAAGATCGAATCAATATCAGGAGTCAAAACTGCATGCTTGTATACATCTCCAACCAGACAACAGTTCTTCTGCTCTGTGTCAACCACCATCACATCTTGTGCAAACTCGCTCTTCAACCCCGGACTTACCTATACACCCCATCCGAAATCCGAATTAGTCTTTTACTACGATTATCATGGTTTTACTTTTCCTGTATCCGGAAATCGAAACCAAAACCACACCAAACTGATGCATGCTCGATTCGATTTTACTTAAGTTTACTATTTTTCTAAAACCAAAAGACATGAACCTAACATCCCCCTACTAGATATTAGCCTAGTGTTATGCTCGGTTAAAATGGCAGGATGTAATAGAATGCTAAAATAAGTAAAACCAAAGGGGTATGAGAAATGACTCACATCATAAAGCACTTCACCGAGTTTCATCTTGACAGCACCACTTTTGTAGACTAGTAGTTTTCCCATGAAACCTTCTGGCAAGGCTTTTAAATCCACAGTCTTCTTAACAGGACCTTTGATATTTGGCTTTCCTTCACGGTTTTCTGTTGTTGCCGCTGGTGCCATAGGAACAGAAGGTAACTTCATAAAAAACATTTTCTGTTCACTATCTTCCTGCCAAAATGTAATCCACACAATATGTAAATAACTATAGAGTTTCTAGAGTTTGCATGTGGCTTTAGCTTCTCCTCATTTGTAATGTCACTAACCATTAGACCGAGATTAGCGGCTGAGTTATGTGAATCTTCAATACTTCCCGAAGCCTGCATAAATTCCTCTACGTCAAGACGCTCTGCAATAAGGATCAACATTTCAAACCTAGGCTCATGGTAATCAAGAATCTGTTTTTCACAAAACTGTTTACTTTTTCTTCTCAAGCAGATCAATGTATACATACCTGGATCGCCGGCGTACGGTCTCCTCAGTGGAAGTGTAATCGGGTAATAACTGTAATAATCCTGTGAGATAATCCAAGAATTAAAATTAGCATCAACGTTATCCGGTACATGAGTTCGAGATATAACTTTAGGGACAGGTTACTGTTGTACTGACCCATGGTTCTTTATACTCTATCTCCTGAGTAGAGGTTGAGCCATAAGCACCAGCTGCACAAGAAACATCATGTATCAAATGAGTTTTGATTATAACAACCAATGTTTTATTAAGAAATCATAATCAAGAAATCGTACTTGATCCATTGAGGTACTTATTTAATCTCGTCGAATTCACCACTCCACCCATCCAAGCAACTTGAGAAGAAGACACTGTAAAATCCACGCCAAAAACTCAACCAACGTGTACAATACTTTGATGTTTTTTCAAAACCAAGTAATGGAGCAAACAGAGCAAAGATAACAGTCTAAGTTTCAAGTCAAAGATACTACCTTTCTTGTCCCCTTTTGGCTTGCGCAATGATCTTTCCTAAGACAAACAAAATAAAACTGAAGAAAGTGAGAAGAAACAAAAAGAGTAAAAAAGCGAAGTCACTCACAACGATAAAAAACTTACAGTTACTCTGCGTAGCAATTCCATTGCTTGTGCACTACTACTTTCATTCTCAACCACTTCACTGCGTTCAGGAATTCAATAAGTTCAGAAGCAAATTTTTACCTAAGTACACGTTTGTGTTTATATATTAATCAGATCAGTCATCAGTGTAGCTTACGGTTTAACTTCAGGCTTAGGCACACGTTTTGGGGGAGCTTTTGGGGCAAATTTCATCTGCACAAGAACTCAAAAACGTAAATGTTTACCAGAGACAATATTGTTATCTAATAACAGTATAAGGTAACGATGACAGCAAACACAAACCTTCCGTGCTGGTGGCTTCTGCTCCATTGCAATTGAATTCAAAAACTTCCGACTACACAAAAAAAAGACCCAGAAGAATATTTAGCTACGTGTATTCAAATATCTTCAAACTCAGCAAAATTTTAGAGAATTAAGAATCAGAAGCTGACCTGTGACTCTAAGACTGATCGGCGATCGTTGAGTTCAGTGACGGCGAACAAATAAGCTTCAGAGGATGAAGATGATCACCGGTTTAGAGAGATACACATAAATTAGGGCCTTTTTTGATGTACTTCAAACGGCGGCGTTTAGTCTAACCAGGTAGAAAAAGTAAACCGGGTTATTCAAAGGGAAGCAGACTATAGGAGTTTAGAATGTGCGCGCTTTTTCTAGGCCCATTATTCGGCCCATTAAAAAGGGCCTATTTTGTAAACGTCGGCGAGTGTTCAGGCTCTCGTTCTTATTTTCTCCTCGACGCCGATATCCACCGCCTGGAAAGCTACAAATCAACGTCGTTCTCTTCTCCTCACGTTGCTCCAATATGGCAGAGAGTTCGTCGAGGAAGAACCTCAAACGTTCCTTCTTAGAAGATGAAGAATCCGATAAACAACCCCCGTAAGTTTACTATCCTTTCCGTAACCCTAATTGCCGATTCTTCTTTTTTTTTTTTTTTGTTCTGCTATTGATGACGATACCTTGTCTCTTTGTTTTCGTTTCCGGTTGAATGATTCAGTTTTAGGGTAGAAAAAAATTGAATTAGGAGTTCTTGTATCTACCCTCTGATTCTTTCATCTCTTGAATTTTGCCAGAGTTAGAAAATTGAGTGCGGAGAGATTAACTGAACTAATCTGAACATGTCATTGTGTTGGAGAATTGATTGGTTTTGATATTTTTCTCAGTTACAACTTGAGTTTGTGTGCATACGCTATAATGTGGATTATGGACAAAGTAGTTTGGTGTATCTTATAATGGAGGATTCTTTCTGGCAGCGAGAAGCGAGTACGGTTTCCAAAGGGGAAAAAATCTAAACCTGAACAGATCTTAGGGGAAGAAGCTATAGCTCGCCGCGACGCCCGTGAGGCTGCTGAGGAGCGTGCTAGGCATCGTAATCAGAATACTGCTCAGCTCTTTAACGACAATGAAGATGATAATGACAATATTGATGAGGCTCAGGAGACTTATGAGGTACGATCTCTACCATCCTTTTTTTTTTGTTGCTAATGATGTCTATGTCTAGACCTCAATGATGTTTTATATTCGGTTAAAGAAAAGTTATGCTGATGCTGTTGTTATTTCATTGTAGAATGATGGGAACCGCACGGAAGATGGGATCCAAATCGAAGCTTTTAGTCTGGACAGAGAGAAAGAGGAAGGTTACTTTGATGCTGATGGGAACTTTGTAGAATATGTTAGAGAAAAGGAAGTCAAGGTGCGAAATACACATCTTTCATTGTTTAAGTTTAGCTCATAGATATTTTGTGTTTTGTCTTACATGTGTATTCTTTCAGGATGCATGGCTTGACAGTATTGAAAAAAATCCATTGTATATGGGAAGATCTGCTGCGAATGACACTGAGAAGGATGAAGATAGTGGAAACGAGAAAGCAGTGGATGAACTTTCTCAAGAAGACATTGGAGTCAGAAAGAGGCGCATTGCTAATGTCCTTGAACCAGGAGAAACGGTGAGACTCAGTCTAGGTTTCATCAAGGGATTTTGTTCTAAAACATGAAACATGGATTAAATAAGTTTTAGAAATATTAGCATAAGACAGCATTGGTGATATTACATACTTTAACATGTAAGCTAACTCGGGTTCATTGTCACAGGTCCTGCGAGCTTTAAGGAGGTTGAAAGGGAACTCGAATAATCGCAAGGAGAAGATGACTCCTGAGACGAAGCTTATCTTTGATCAGCTTACGGAGGATGCAGACAAGCTCATCCAGAACGGCGACTACAGTTAAGTCTCGTATTACTTATGCTATGACAAGCTTTGCTACAATTAATATGATATCCTCCATTTGTTAACATTTGTTCCTTTTTTTCTATGTTGTTGAAGACGTTTATCATGAGGAGCAAGACGTTTTCCAACGTGAAGCAGGTGAGAGCTCTAATGCCTTTTTTATTCTCCATTATTGCTGCAGCTAAGATTCCTATGCTTTGTTATTTTTCCTTTTGCACCAATAGTTGGCTTTCCTTTCTTATTTTTCTTCTTTATGTTGCTCTTCTTAGAGGGATATGAGAGACTAGCTCAAGCGAGAGGAAATACAGAATCTTGTGATATGTTTGGCGATGATGAAAGTGCTCCTGATCCTTCCTCGGATCTACAGTCTGGCTCCATCTCCGGCACTCAGCTCAACCCTACAAATAATGGATCCGATTATGTGTATGACGAATCTTCAGGGTCAGTTTATACTCTCCTCTCTCGCTCTCTTGCTGCTTCAGTCAGCTTTTTGGCTAAAAGCATTGTGTTGCGCACAAGAATAAATAATATGTTTTATGAAGCTCATTTTCATTTATCTGAAAGTATTCTAAATGATTTTGCAGGTACTACTACAGCAGCAGCCTTGGTTACTATTATGACCCCAACACTGGACTTTACTGCTCTGGAACGACCGGAAAATGGTAAACTTTAACTTACTTTGAAAACCCATTACTAATCTCTTTACTTTGCGTATACTTATTGGTTTGATTACAAAATATGCGTGCAGGTACAAGTACGACGAAGAGACGAAGGAATATGAAGAAGTGGTTTCTGAAGTTGCTACTGGGGAAGTTTAATGTCTCTAGTCTGTCTGTACTCTTCTTAACTAACACAAGGTCTTGAAATATTCCCCCAGTTAGACATGGTTGTTTTTTAGTTTGGAAAAAAGATAGCTCCTACAACATGAGTTTATATAAATATGGATTCGTAAGTTCCCTTATTGATTATAGAGATTAAATGTACAGTTGGTCATAAACTATGAACAAAATCTCATCTCCGTAACAAATCAGCGGTGAAGTAAGAAACCAAAATCTAGAAACGAAGGTTTTTTAAATCAAGGTTGAGATTCGTAATATTGTAATAGTAGAAACTAGAAAGAGTCAAAGAGATACTCTCCAAACTAGACGTTGAACAATTATAATAAACCAATCTAACCGGTTTAGACTTGATGAATCCGGTGCAATACTTGTCGCCTTTGTATCAGACCGGTTCAGCAGCAACTGATATAGCAGAGAGATTGAGAACATCGGCATGAATCGGCAGTAAAGAAACAACAAGTCATCTCGTCGATAAATCTCTTCTTCTCAACTTTTCTGATCCGATGCGAAACTCTACTGCTGCGGTTCATCTCGTTTGATCGATCCTGCGAATCTGTTGGAGTTTTTTTTTTAATCAGCCTTGATTGCGATCGGAGAGTTCTAAAAATGGCGGAGGAAAGCAGTTTGGAAGGTTCTGAAAAGGAAGAGGTCGATAGCTCAGGTGCTGGTCTTGGAGATTTGGCATCCATGGATTCTATCGAGTCTCGATGGGTTATTCAAGACGATGATGATTCCGAGATTGGCGTTGAAGATGATAATGATGGATTCGACGGTACTGGACTCGAATCCGATGAGGACGAGATACCGGAGCATCGCCTGATCCGTACTGGTCCGCGTGTTGATTCCTTCGACGTGGAAGCGCTTGAAGTTCCCGGTGCTCCGAGGAATGATTACGAGGTGTTTCATTGTTTACGTATTTTCTTTTTCCCATTTCATATTGTCATATAGCCATGGACAGGGCTTGATGAGTGTGTTCCTAAAAAAATATTATATTTTAGCTGTTATTACCAGAGTTCAGATTCTAACTAGAAAGGACCACCGGATAGGGAAGTGCCATAAGTAATTAAGTTGAAATTATTTTAGCAATATGTGGAGATTATGGACTAGAATCAGAAATTCTAGTATACGATTTTTACAAGTTGCAGTGATGGATACGGGCTCATGAATCTATTATGCTGGTCGATGTTGTTTTGATCTGTTTTCCTTAGTGATGGTTGTATCCTGGGAAGGATGTAAACTCTGGGAGCAGTGACTGTGTTTTCTGATTCCAAAGCTTTATCATCGTACTGGCTTGAATTGTGATACTTAGTACCTAGGGAGGAGTTTTCCGTTTTCTGCTCCAAGGAACTACTCTTTTTGCATGTTCTGCTGCAGATAAAGAATAATGGATGATCTTATGGTCTAAAATTTGCTTTTTCTTGATCCAGTACTTTTCTCTGCATAGTTAACCGAACTTCTATTTGTGTATTTTTCTTTTGCTAGGACTTGACTGTTGGGAGGAGAGTGTTACTTGCATTCCAGACACTAGGGGTTGTCTTTGGGGATGTAGGAACCAGTCCATTGTATACGTTCAGTGTAATGTTCAGTAAATCACCTGTCCAAGAAAAAGAAGATGTCATTGGAGCATTGTCTCTAGTGTTATACACCTTACTATTGGTCCCCCTTATAAAATATGTTCTTGTTGTGCTATGGGCAAATGATGATGGTGAAGGTACGCTTTAATTATTCTGATCTCCTAATTATAGTCTTGCTTTGAATATTTTCAGTACAGGGCCAACTGTTTTGATTACTTATAATATTTCAGGTGGGACCTTTGCGTTATACTCATTAATCTCTCGTCACGCCAAGATTAGTCTTATCCCTAATCAACTTCGCTCAGACGCCCGAATTTCTAGTTTTAGACTGAAGGTGCCTTGCCCTGAGCTTGAGAGGTCATTGAAATTAAAAGAAAAACTCGAGAATTCATTATTTTTGAAGAAACTTCTCCTCGTGCTAGTTCTTGCTGGAACTTCCATGGTAATTGCCGATGGAGTTGTAACTCCTGCAATGTCAGGTTCTTATATAACCTCTTCTAAGTATGTTCATGATTCTGTTTTATTGAACAGGTTTTTCTGCTACCATATGGACTTGTCTAAATCACTTTAGTTGCATACTGCAGTTATGTCAGCTGTTGGTGGACTTAAGGTCGGAGTTGATGTAGTGGAGCAAGGTAATGGAGATTATAGTGTAATTAACCTTGAAGCTGTTTGTTTAGTGCTGGTTGTTTATCTTTGTCATTGCATTTTCGCTATTGTTCAGCTTTCTCTTGTTACTTCTTTGCAGATCAAGTGGTGATGATTTCGGTTGCATTTCTGGTGATCCTCTTTAGTCTACAGAAATATGGTACAAGTAAGATGGGACTAGTAGTAGGTCCTGCCTTACTTATATGGTTCTGTTGTCTTGCTGGTATTGGCATTTACAACCTGATCAAGTACGATAGCAGTGTTTTTAGAGCATTCAACCCTGTCCACATCTATTACTTCTTCAAGAGGAACTCTATAAATGCTTGGTATGCACTTGGAGGCTGCATTCTCTGTGCTACAGGTAATTTTCTCAGTTTTTCTGGATGGCCAAAAATTTCATTAGAAAATGAACTAGATTACTCTTGTAGCAAAGGCTAACAGAAGTGAATAAGCCTTTTTATTCTCCACAATCTGCCTGATATCGTGATGCTTCCTTTGTTGATTGTTCATATTATATAATTTTTATCTTTCAGGCTCAGAGGCATTGTTTGCAGACCTTTGCTACTTTTCTGTTCGATCAGTCCAGGTAAATGAAGAGTAGAATGGCCTTTGGTGGCCGACGTTTACCTTTTTCTTTTTGTATGCTATTTTTTGCTCTAGTTTTCTGCAACTTTAATTTATTTCTTAGTGGTTTTCTGCAGCTTACATTTGTGTGTCTTGTCCTGCCGTGCCTCATATTGGGTTATATGGGACAAGCTGCATACCTGATGGAAAATCATGCTGATGCTAGTCAAGCTTTCTTTTCATCTGTTCCAGGTAAAGTTCAGCTGGTTCCTTCAGTCTGTAATATACATGCCTCTTTGGCGAACAAAACCACTTTAATACCACTGCAAAGGCTGTTCTCGTGGTGCGGGTTAGAAACTTATATATAAAAACTAGTATAAGTTATTGATTCATCATATTGTTCTACAGGTGCTGCATTCTGGCCAGTTCTTTTCGTAGCCAACGTTGCGGCTCTGATTGCTAGCCGCACAATGACGACGGCAACATTCTCATGTATTAAACAGTCAACAGCTCTGGGTTGTTTCCCTCGTCTCAAAATTATTCATACTTCTCGGAAATTTATGGGTCAGATTTATATACCTGTCTTAAACTGGTTTCTGCTTGCCGTTTGCCTGGTCGTCGTCTGCTCAATCTCAAGTATCGATGAGATTGGAAATGCATATGGTAATAGTTGATTTCTCTGTCTCCCTTTTCTTGCTTAGGTGATCTGATATGCTTCCCCCGTTTTGAAATTTGTTTTAATTTCCCAGGGATGGCTGAGCTTGGAGTGATGATGACGACGACAATTCTAGTGACGTTAATCATGCTTCTTATATGGCAGATAAACATCGTAGTCGTGATTGCCTTTCTGGTAGTTTTCCTTGGAGTGGAATTGATATTTTTCTCTTCAGTTATAGCGAGTGTTGGCGATGGAAGCTGGATAATATTGGTTTTTGCTGTAATCATGTTTGGTATAATGTATATTTGGAACTATGGAAGTAAACTCAGGTATGAAACAGAAGTCGAACAAAAGCTGTCAATGGATTTAATGAGAGATCTTGGGTGCAACCTGGGAACAATTAGAGCTCCTGGTATTGGTTTGCTATACAATGAGTTAGTGAAGGGAGTACCGGCAATATTTGGCCATTTTCTGACTACACTTCCTGCAATTCATTCCATGGTCATTTTTGTCTGCATAAAATATGTCCCGGTTCCAGTTGTACCCCAGAATGAAAGGTTCCTCTTCAGACGCGTCTGCACTAAAAGCTATCACTTATTCCGCTGCATTGCCAGGTTGGTCTTTTTTTCTTTCCCTTTCACTGCCCAATTTGACCCACAGAAATATATTTACTCTTTGATTTCTTTCCTTTTCGATTCTGAAAAAGGCAATATAAACACTGTGTTATATGTGGTGAAGGTATGGTTACAAGGATGCAAGGAAGGAGAACCACCAAGCTTTTGAGCAGCTATTAATCGAGAGCCTGGAGAAGTTCATCCGAAGAGAAGCTCAAGAACGTTCGTTGGAGAGTGATGGGAACGATGATTCAGACTCAGAGGACGATTTTGCAGGTTCTAGAGTCGTCATTGGCCCCAACGGAAGCATGTATTCGATGGGGGTTCCCCTTCTGTCTGAGTACAGAGACTTAAACAGACCGATCAAGGAAATGAATACTTCGTCTGATCAGACAAACCACCATCCGTTTGACGCATCATCTGACTCCTCTGTATCTGAAGCAGAGCAAAGCCTGGAGAGAGAGTTATCGTTCATACACAAAGCGAAGGAATCAGGGGTGGTGTATCTACTCGGGCATGGGGATATAAGAGCAAGAAAAGATTCATGGTTCATCAAGAAGTTAGTGATAAATTACTTCTACGCATTCCTGAGGAAAAACTGCAGGAGAGGGATAGCAAATCTGAGTGTGCCTCAGTCGCATCTGATGCAGGTCGGTATGACATACATGGTCTGAGCCTTCTTCGTTCTTCTTTAAAGTGGTGTAGTTTATATTCGAGACCATAGGTTTAAATTTGTATGTTGCGTTGGGGTTTTTGCATTGTTGTTAAGAATCTGAGTATCATCTGGCTCTTACTCCGAATCTATAGAGCGTTTTAGTAAAGAGAAAAGACGAGCTTATACTTGATTGAGATTAGGAAATTTCCAAGGATCTCGTTTTTGTGTTAAATTCTAGACTCAAAACCAGAAGAAGAGACATGATACATTGATGATGATAATGATATATGGTGAAGAATGAAGATGTTCCCAACTTCCATGGGTGGTTCATCAGCAAGCTTTCAATCTACGATGATGGGGATCCGAAAGACTTAGATCTGGACTTTGAATCTCCACCGTCAGATCCGCCGCCGCTGCGAGCTAAAAGAAAAGAGGGAAATTGACATTTGACAAACAATTTTGAATTAAAAAGAAAAAAAGCGTTACTAAAAGTAATAGAGAATTCAATTCAAGGATGATGGATGGGCCAGACAAATCTGATGTGTATAACACATGTCAGAATTTTATTGGATGGAATGCATTGGTACAATTTCACTGTTTAAAAAAAAAAAAAAACCAAACGATTTGGTTTTCCTCGGGTCTCTCTCTCTCCCTTCCAATAAGAGAAGATAATTAAAAAAAAAAAAAAGGAAAAAAGGGAGAGCAAGGAAGGAAAAAAATCGCTTTCGCATTCACACTTGGCCTGGATATATCATATATCTCGAAAGAAAGGAAACAATATATTAATATAAGCTTCTCTTCCTCAGTTCATGCATATTACTCGGATCGGTTAGGGTTCGTTTTGTTCTCTCTTTTTTNTTTTTTTTTTTTTTTTTTTTTTTGTGATTACGAAAAGCTGTAGAGGAGATCTCTCTTTGGTTCGATTTTGTGGCGGTTTTTTTTTATCTTTACTTCTATGGTGGATCGTGGATCTTTTGGCTTTACTAGTCCTTCTCCTCGATTAGGTCTCTTTCTCCACTGTTTATTTCGTTTTGGTTCCTCTCCTTTGCTAGCTCGATTGATTTTATGTCGAATGTCGCAGCCTGAGATATTTTAGTTCACTCCCAACTTTTTCTTACTGGTGTTCCTCGGCAATGTTTTTGTCGGAACTTTTTTTTTGGTTTAATTTTTGTTTCTGAAATTGCGACGGGATAAAGTAATTTGCTCTCTTTTTTTTTTCAATTGAGAATTGAAATTTCTGTGTAATTGCTCTGTTTGCATTGGGGATTTTCGTATTTTGTTAGTGGTTAGCGGCTGTGTAATTTTGAGTAGTATTATCAGAGATTCAATAAAGTGTTTGGAGTAATATATATGTTTTACCTTTATGAATTCGCAGATATGGAACAGTTGATGTCTGAAGCCCGACACAGGTGGCTTAGGCCTGCTGAGATTTGTGAAATTCTTCAGAACCATCACAAGTTTCACATAGCATCAGAGTCCCCCCCCCGACCCGCCAGTATGTTTGTTTGTGGCCTTGCCCGACTTCCCTCATATTTTTTTTTTTTTTTGCAAATTGCAATATATCTTATGCATAGCAGTCAAACTTTTTTATTATTTGCTGGCTTCAAATGATACTTGCACCGCTCTCTTCTCATCCTATTAATTTGTTTCGAAGAAGAAGTTGACTCTTTTTTTTTTTTTGTTACGTTGCTTGTTAGTGACAACAACAATCTATAGTTTTTAAATATTCTTGCTTTCTTTTTTTCCCTGTAAACTGACATTATCTCCCCCACCCTTATAGGTGGTTCACTCTTTCTTTTTGATAGGAAGGTGCTGAGATATTTTAGGAAAGATGGACATAACTGGAGGAAGAAGAAGGATGGTAAAACCATAAAAGAAGCTCATGAGAAGCTCAAGGTTATTACATTTTTTTCTTTAGTGTCTCCTATATAGTTTAGTGTTATCCAATCATGGGACCTGTTGTTACTTGGTTCTACTTCCGGCTTTGGATTTAAATTAGTTGATAATGCAATGTATCTAATTTTTTTATAGTAACGTTATATAGGTAGGAAGCGTAGATGTGCTACATTGTTACTATGCACATGGGGAAGGCAACGAGAATTTTCAGAGACGTTGCTACTGGATGCTTGAACAGTGAGTCTGACTTTGTGCATTTACAATTTCAGTTTTTCTTGTTCCGTTGGTATAATGGCCTTCTAGATTGGGTTTTAGATGAGAATAAGGCAGTGGAATTTTCGATGCATAGTCGCTACTTTGTCTTTGTTTTCCTTGGAATATCTGAGGTCTTCGATCAAAATACCAACTGAATCACTATTTTCATGCAATCTTTAAATTCGCTTGTGCGAGTTGACTATGCTGTTTGATTATAAATTCTTCAAAGTGTGCTTCCAGTTTTTTCTTATATACTCTGTTTTATGCTGTATTTTTACAGAGATTTGATGCATATCGTATTTGTACACTACTTGGAGGTTAAGGTATAGGTCTTCTTGTCTGTGCTGTTACTATTTCCACCATTTAACATTTAAATTTTCTGTTGTACTGTAGTTTTCTACTGATAAGTGTTCTAAAGTTTATTTTATAATGTAAATTCTACAGGGTAACCGGACCAGTCAAGGAATGAAAGAAAACAATTCAAATTCTGTAAATGGCACATCTTCAGTGAATATTGATTCAACAGCAAGCCCAACCAGCACATTGTCATCATTATGTGAAGATGCTGATTCCGGTATCTCTTTTTTCTATTATTTTGTATGTTTGGTACTGTGGTATCATTTGTCCAAAGATATAGTTCTTTCCCTGGAAGAATTATCAATTTTCATCCTACTTTTTGAGGCGTGATGATATACATATCATCACATGCTTTTGGCTGTGTGTGTAATTTTCAGCACCACCTTATATCAGTTTTGGTGCAGGGGACAGTCATCAAGCAAGATCCGTCTTACGAGCATCTCCTGAATCTCAAACAGGTACTCCTAATATAAGGGACAGGGAGGATGCTAGCAATAAATGTCTTACTATTTGAGCTATGTTTTTGGTACTCACCTCTTTCTGATTTACTCTCTAGGAAATTGCTATGGCTGGACACCGCCTACTAGCATGCATAATGTTTCACAGGTTCATGGGAACAGAGTCAGAGAAAGTGATTCCCAGAGATCAGTTGATGTCCGAGCTTGGGATGCCGTTGGGAATTCATTGACAAGATACCATGATCCACCTTATTGTAATAATTTGCTGACTCAGATGCAGCCTTCTATTACTGACTCAATGCTGGTGGACGAAAATACAGACAAAGGTGGGCGGTTAAAGTCAGAGCCTATCAGAAATCCTCTTCAAATGCAATCAAATTGGCAGGTAGTGTACGCATGCTTTTTGTTACTTTTCAAACTATTTATTAAAGAGCTATGCCTAGATATTATTAGTGAAAGTATAGAAAATAGGATAATGTACTGTGAAGAAAAAACATAGAAATGTGTGATGATTTCATAGCATATCAAACTTTGGAGCTCTGTCAGCTTTATGTATATTTTACATGTCTTTATTAGCAGTTTTCTCAGGGTTAAAATTTCTGTCATTGACGCATTTGTAAAGGTAGTTGGTTGAAGTTGAATTTATCTGTCAGTACCTACTATGAAAAGGTGCAGTCTATGCCTGAACTAGTTTTTCTACCTTGACCTCAGATAGGAAGGTGAAAGATATCTAATACCTACTTTTGGCTCCTTTGCCATATTGTTAAATGACTCCTTTTATTCAAGCTCGCATAATTACTGTCATGACGATTTGTTTCGAAGTGCTCTGATTTCGAAATACTCATCTCTGTAGATTCCAGTTCAAGATGACCTACTTTTACCAAAAGGGCAGGAGGATCTGTTTTCACATTCTGGAATGACTGATGACATCGATCTGGCGTTATTTGAGCTAAGTGCAGAAGATAATTTTGAGACATTTGCCAGTCTCCTTGGCAGTGAAAATCAGCAACCTTTTGGAAATAGTTATCAAGCTCCCCCTTCAAGTATGGAATCTGAATATATACCTGTAAAGAAATCATTATTAAGAAGCGAAGATAGTTTGAAAAAAGTCGATAGTTTTTCTCGGTGGGCTATTAAAGAACTTGCCGAGATGGAGGATTTGCAAATGCAGTCTTCACGTGAAGATATTGCATGGACCACTGTTGAATGTGAAACTGCAGCAGCTGGGATCTCCTTGAGCCCTTCTCTCTCTGAGGACCAACGTTTCACCATTGTTGATTTTTGGCCAAAATGCGCTGAGACAGACGCAGAAGTTGAGGTAAAGACTTTGAGCAGTTGCAAAATATTTTGTGTTATGTTTCATGCAGCAGTTTTATTCTGTTGATCCTGCTTTCTCATTGTTTTTATTATTAATGCTTTTTCCGTTTTGCTGATCTCTTTTAGCTCTCTATTTTCAGCTGTTTTGGTCGTTTTGTTGTGGGAACTAATTTCTTTTTCATGTATCACTCGATCTGCAGGTCATGGTTATTGGCACATTTCTGCTTAGTCCACAAGAAGTAACAAAATATAATTGGTCATGCATGTTTGGTGAAGTGGAGGTTCCTGCTGAGATTTTAGTAGATGGCGTTCTTTGTTGTCATGCTCCACCGCATACAGCTGGTCACGTGCCCTTTTATGTTACATGTTCCAACAGATTTGCTTGCAGTGAAGTACGAGAATTTGATTTCCTTTCTGGCTCTACCCAAAAAATCGATGCTGCTGATGTTCATGGTCCCTCTACAGATGAAGCAGCATCACTTCAGTTGCGGTTTGAGAAGCTGCTTGCTCACAGAGCTTTTGTTAACGAATACCATATATTTGAAGATGTTGGGGAGAAAAGAGGAAAAATCAGTAAAATTATGTTGCTAAAGGAGGAGAAAGAGTATCTCCTTCCAGGGACATATCAGAGAGATTCAACCAAACAAGAACCAAAAGGACAGCTTTTTAGGGAACAGTTGGAAGAAAAACTATATATATGGCTCATCCATAAAGTGAGTGAAGAGGGTAAAGGTCCAAACATGCTGGATGAAGATGGACAGGGTATTCTACACTTTATTGCAGCGCTTGGGTATGATTGGGCCATCAAACCAATGTTAGCAGCAGGAGTTAACATTAACTTCCGTGATGCCAATGGGTGGTCCGCCCTTCATTGGGCTGCTTTCAGTGGCAGGTAGAGGACCTCTATCTCACATTTCTTCAATTTTTCTTTTTATCATATTATGATTTTGCATTTCTTTTAAGATTCTCATGTTGATGCGTCTTCAACTCTATTATTTCTCAAAATTTATATATCAAACTAACTCTGTGTCCTGTTAATTATATAGGGAGGAAACTGTCGCTGTGCTTGTCTCTCTAGGTGCTGATGCTGGGGCATTGACGGATCCATCTCCAGAGCTTCCTTTGGGTAAAACAGCAGCTGACTTGGCTTACGCAAATGGACACAGGGGAATATCGGGTTTTCTTGCAGAGTCTTCCTTAACTAGTTATCTTGAAAAGCTAACAGTGGACTCAAAGGAAAATAGCTCTGCCAACTCTTTTGGAGAAAAAGCTGTTCAAACAGTCTCTGAGAGAAGCGCTGCTCCTATGAGCTATGGTGATTTACCAGAAAAACTTTCCTTGAAGGACTCACTTACCGCTGTCCGTAATGCTACACAAGCTGCTGATCGTCTTCACCAAGTTTTCAGGATGCAATCATTCGAGCGGAAACAGCTGTCTGAATTTGTCGATGATGACAAGATTGACATCTCCGATGAGTTAGCTGTTTCTTTTGCAGCTTCTAAAACTAAGACTCCAGGACACAGTGATGTCTCTCTTAGTTCTGCTGCTACCCATATCCAGAAGAAATATCGTGGTTGGAAGAAGAGAAAAGAGTTTCTTTTAATCCGACAAAGAATCGTCAGAATTCAGGTTTGCCTCTCATTGGCTTTTTTCTCCCTTCTCTTATATCTTTACATAAATCATTGTCTGTTTTCTCATTGCTGGAATCTGATCACATGTACTTTTAGGCTCATGTGAGAGGACATCAGGTCCGGAAACAATACCGAACAGTCATTTGGTCAGTGGGATTACTTGAGAAAATCATTTTGCGTTGGAGACGCAAAGGTAAAGGGTTAAGAGGGTTCAAAAGCAGCGCAATCGCCAAACCCGTGGAACCAGAACCGACTGCGTCAGCTGTATCCCCTACAATTCCACAGGAAGATGAGTATGATTTTCTTAAAGAGGGTAGAAAACAAACGGAGGAAAGGCTTCAAAAGGCTCTTACTCGAGTAAAGTCGATGGTTCAATACCCAGAAGCACGGGATCAGTACCGTAGACTCCTAACAGTTGTCGAGGGCTTCCGTGAAAATGAGGTACCCAAGAGCCCATAACATAAAAATATGGATACCATATAAGTCTTTAACATATTTTCCTGAACATTCTTGTGATAAATTGTTTGTGGCAGGCTTCATCAAGTGCATCTATAAACAATGAAGTAGGACCAGTCAACTGTGACGAAGACGATTTAATTGACATTGACTCTCTTTTGAACGATGACACATTGATGATGTCTTTTTCTCCTTGAATTTTTTTACTTACTCTCTGACTCGTATTCTTTTTTCCTTCTTACATTACTTTCTAACTTTATTTCTTTCTCTGTAAATACTATACTTCATAATATTCTCCCGTTCAATTTATTACTTTTTTTTTATAAATATCATAATGGCTTTTCTAGGCTAATGTTATATACTTACTTATATATGTATAGTCAAGTGTTGGATTACTCTGTATCCGTCTAGAAGATTCTTCTGTTATCCTTTTCTTACAATTCCATACATCATATTATTGATGGTATGGTATTGAGCCAAATTATGAATAAGATTATTTTAATTTCGACATGCAATTTTATCAACTAAATTTGGATTGGTAAGCCATTAAATATTAAAAAATTCAATCTGGATTTTCCTATTTACTGAAGATAAAATTGGATTGACGGGCAAGGCTACAGAATATGGAAACTTAACAAATAAATTACAGAAATATTTTAGATATTTTGTTTTTATATTGTCGATAAATATATCAAGTTTTCTTCTCTTTTTTTTTCCAGTAGAGGTTTATAGGTTTTTTGACTTGCTTAAAATATAGTTTTCCACAAGTAGAAAAGTTCAATAAAAACATATAAAAAATTAGAGAAATTTAGAGTACACATTTCTTTTTTCAAAAAAAAAACAAGTAGGAAAGTATAATATGAAAAATTCTTTTAATTTTTTTTAATTCTTACCATCATTAAAATTATAATTTTCTTGATGTTTCTTTATCAAAATCTGATATTATTTAATTATAATTGTAAGTCTCCAAGGAAACCAAAAAGAAGATTCGCCTTGGGCAGACCGACTCGAGCTCACGGCTCACCAAGTCATACAAAACATAACTCGTAGGTTAAACCAAACACACTGCCTGCGCACGATAGCATTATTTGGTTGCTCTCCCCATCTTTGTCTTCCCCCTTTTTCTCTCTTAAACCCTCCTAAAACCCTTGTCTCTCTCTCTCTCTTCTCTTTCTCGTTCCTTCTTCTTCTTCTGAGATCTCGCGTTATGTCGAGTACGCTTACTTTAATTCAAAGCAATGCCTCGAATCCAAAGGTATGGGTTGTGATCGGCGTCACCTTGGCCGGGATCGTGATTCTGGCGGAGACTCGGAAGCGGCGGATCAAAGCCCTTAGAGAAGAAGACTTTGGTGCTTTCTTAGATCGTTTCGAGCTTCTTCCTTTTCCTCCGCCGCCTCCTCCTGCTGCTAAACAATCCCTCTCTGATCTTACCTTCTCCATATCCGACGCGTATGTATCTCTCTCTCTCTCTCTCAAAGATCAAAACTTTATTTTCCTTTTCCAGAGATCGAATCGAATCGAATCATGTTATGACTTTATTTTTTCTTGTTTATTTAATGATCTTCACTTATAAAGTTTTAAACTTTTGTGGTTTAGTTGAAATTTTGACTTGCTTTAGACGAAGTCATGTGTTAATGAATTGAAGAAAGTTTTTTATTTATTGGGGGTTTATGGCTTTTTTTGACAGATTCCATGTTAAGGATTATATCACAGGATTTGGTAGTCCACAATGGAAGAAGACTCACGAGGCTGCTGAGAAAACTGCTGTGGTTATCACTACGCTCTTGAAGAATGGAGCTACTTGTGTTGGCAAGACTATCATGGATGAGCTTGGTTTTGGGTATTTCTCCATTCCCATCATTACTGACATGAGCTTCCGGTAACTGGTTTGGACAAAGTTTGGGTTTTGAATGTGATTTTTTTATACAGGGTTATCGGAGAAAACAAGCACTATGGCACTCCTATTAATCCGTTGATGCCATCTAATGTTCCTGGAGGATGTTCCAGTGGCTCAGCAGTTTCTGTTGGGGCTGAACTCGTTGACTTTTCACTTGGTACTTTTTTAATCTCTTTGTTTTCTTTCGGCAATGTACTTGTTTGGTCTACTTATGATTCTTTGTGCTAATCACAAAATGCTTGATTTGCAGGGATTGATACCACTGGCGGTGTTAGAATCCCAGCATCGTTTTGTGGTATTCTCGGTTTTCGACCATCTCAGGGGACTGTTTCTTCAGTTGGAGTTTTGCCCACTTCCCAGAGCCTAGAGACTGTTGGTACATTACATTATCTCCCCCTCCTGTATAAAACATTGTTTAGGAAGCTATTTCATTCATTGGTATGAAGTTTTTAGTATATTTGTATCGGAATCATACGAGGAATCTTTGTACTTGTCAAATCCCTTTCCTTTTTTTTCTGTAGTTTCTGTGGTCACTGTTACTCTAGGTGTTTGCCTTCCTGACTAATTTTTCTATTGAACTTTTCTGTAGGATGGTTTGCTCGTGACCCGTCTGTTTTGTGTCAAGTTGGGCATGCCCTACTAAATCTGAGTGCAATACCACATAAAAGGCAAAGATCTTTAATCTTCGCTGATGATTTATTTGAGCTCTCTGACATTCCCAAGCAAAAGTATGTGCATGTTGTCAGAAAGGCAATCGAAAATTTATCTGGCTGTAAGTTTGTATTTGTATTGTTTCCTCCTCTTTGCCCTCCTTTAGAATCATATCTTACGTCTCTTGACCACTGGCTCATGCAGACCAGACTCCAAAACATGTAAACGTTGGCCAACATGTGGCTTCAAATGTACCAAGTCTTGCGGAATTCTGTGAGGAATCTGGAAAATCCCAAAACTCAGCATCAACTTTGAAGGCTCTTTCATCTGTCATGTTGGCAATACAAAGGTATATATGAAGCTCACACTTCTTGAAATTTTTACTGCATCAATACTATTTTTTTTCTCTCTATTTGCTGTTCAACTGATGCAGTAAAAGATTGATGTTATTCTCTCTTTGCTAAAGGTAACTATTTTCTTTTAACCAGGCATGAGTTCAAAACAAATCATGAAGAATGGTCGCAAACGTGCAAATCGTTTCTAGGGCCAAGATTTTCCAATGATGTTGTTACAGCTCTAAACAGCAGAAACGAGAGCATTAAATCACTCTACAAAGTGAAAACTGAGATGCGGGGCGCCATTCAGAGCCTTCTAAAGGTAAACTTCGATTTTTGGAAATGTAAAAATTTTCAAAGCCATCTGTGTCTTGAGGACAATTTGCTCCAGAAATACAGAAGTGGTTGTAGTATTTCATTTTTGGGGCTTCCACTATGCTTTTGTTGTTCTATATTATTATGATTAACCATCTATTGGTATCTTATTACTAGGAAGATGGAATTCTGGTTATCCCCACAGTTGCTGATCCCCCTCCAAAGCTGAACACAAAGAACAAGAACTCTTTGAAGGAGTTTCTTGATCGAAATTATGCACTCTCCAGCATCGCTAGCATGTCTGGATGTTGTCAGGTATATTCCCATTTCCTCTTTCTCTCTTTCAATGTTGGTAGGACATTCTTGTTCCCTTTTTGTTACCCTTCAGTCTTTAGTCATAACTCATGACACAATATACATATTCTACAGGTTACAATTCCTTTAGGGGAACACGGTGAATGTCCAATATCCGTGTCGTTTCTCACTTACTATGGAGGTGATAAGTTCCTTCTCGATACAATTCTCGATGTATATGCATCCCTTCAAGACCAATCCGAAATTGCATCCAGCTTGGATCCAGTGTCTAACACCAATGGTAGTATCGAGGCTTCTGAGCTTATGAAGGAAAAGGTACAACTATCTCCTTTGACTTTGACAAATAGTTTATTTGGTTGTGATCTATATATGCTATTGGTATTGGAATGATCTATTTTTAAAGAAAGTTAACAGTGGATAGATGTAATTCCAGGGAAATGCTGCTTACAAGGGGCGACAATGGAATAAGGCAGTAAACTTTTATACTGAAGCGATCAAATTGAATGGAGCAAATGCTACTTATTATTGCAATAGAGCTGCAGCATACTTGGAACTTGGCTGGTAATTGATCACGTCATATCTTTCATTCTGATCTGAAGATAATCTATTAATATATATGCTCGTCTGACCTGAGAATTTGCCTGTAGCTTTCAACAAGCTGAAGAAGATTGTACCGAGGCTATATCGATCGATAAGAAGGTGCAGATTGATTACCTAACCTTTCTATATTTCTCCATCTTGCACAGTTTAGCTATGTTTCATAGTTGAGTGTGCGCAAGTACACACACTTTAGCTGGAATCTTTGGATTACTCAATCACTTAGTAGTCAGACTTGAAAGAAGTAGGAATCTTTGGATTCTTATACTTTCGTTATTGTTTTATACAGAATGTGAAGGCATATCTGAGACGAGGCACTGCGAGAGAATCACTTGTACGGTACAAGGAAGCTGCTGCAGGTCTGCTCTCTCAGATTCTCAGTTTATTACAAGACTTGCTCTTCTTATTTAAGCTTCAGAATGTTAAAAAGATTATAATAATAATAATAATATGGTTTGATCAAATACTGCAGATTTTAGGCACGCATTGGTCCTAGAACCCCAGAACAAGACGGCAAAGATTGCTGAGAAGCGTCTCCGCAAACTCATGAGTTAGAAGAAAAAACCTTACAAGAGGAATGATTTTATTTATTGTTTCACCAAGTTTTACCTATCTAAAACACTCTAAAAAGGTTCATGATTGGAATCTCCGACAGCTTTTAAATAATTTTTGTGGGTTTTGCTACATCATCATCATCATCATCATCATCATCTGTATAGATTAGGATGAAACCTTTTTTACCTCTAATTTACTTTTTAATCCTGATCCTATCTGTCTCTTTTTTTAGCTTCTTTACACAATTGTTTTATACAACAACTCTCTCCTCCAAAAAAAGTCCATTACTAAAATTTCATAAAATTACAGGGACGTGGATTATAAATTACTTAATTTCTCGACAAATAACTGAAATCTGTTTTTTTTTTTCCTCTTTGTTCATCGTCACGCTTTATCTCCTCCTCCTCTGTTTCTCTGCTTCGTTTCTAAAGAAGAGAAAAAAAAAGGAAAGAGATGTTTGATCATCTGAAACTGTTGAGATGCTTCAGCTTCACGGCATCGAGAGATTGGTTATTCCGTCAATCATTCGCAAACGCCGGTCTACGTTCCGTAACAACCGATCTCTCCCACGGCAATTCAATCGCATCGACAGCTATGCATTGCTGGATCCCTAAATACCCTAACCGATCTAAACCTAACCTCCTCCTCGTACACGGCTTCGGAGCCAACGCAATGTGGCAATACGGAGAACATCTCCGTGCTTTCACCGGAAGATTCAACGTCTACGTCCCTGATCTCCTCTTTTTCGGGTTATCATCCACGTCGGAACCAAACAGATCAGAGTCGTTCCAGGCTCTGTGTTTGATGAGGTTAATGGAAGCGCACGGTGTTCAGAGGATGAACATCGTCGGGATCAGCTACGGTGGGTTCGTCGGGTACAGTTTAGTGGCGCAGTTTCCGGAGAAAGTTGAGAAGCTTGTGCTGTGCTGCGCAGGGGTTTGCTTGGAAGAGAAGGACATGGAGGACGGGTTGTTTAAAGTGCCGAACTTGGATGAAGCTACGGGGATTTTGATACCTCAGACGCCGGAGAAGCTTAAGGAGCTTATTAGATTCTCTTTCGTTAAGCCTATCAAAGGTGTTCCTTCGTTTTTCCTCTGGGATTTCATCGATGTAAGTTTCTCTTTTCTTTTTTTTAATTCTTTTATAATTTTGATTAATGTTTTTTTTGGAGTTTTGAGAATTGCAAATTTGAAAATGTTGGAAGGTAATGTGTACGGAGTTTGTAGAGGAGAAGAAAGATTTGATCAGATCAATACTCAAAGATCGGAGACTCTCAGATCTTCCTAGGATCAAACAGGTGCATATATATATATATATATATATATATATATATATGTGTGACACATTACATAAACTTTTCTTTTTGTACTCCCTTCTTCATTATTTAACATTGTGTGTGCTTTTTGGTGTTGGGGTTGAATTAGAAATCGTTGATCATATGGGGTGAAGAAGATCAAATATTTCCAGTGGAACTAGGTTACAGATTGAAAAGGTAGTAGTATTATTAATCTTGGATTTTTTAAATACTTTTCTTTCTGTGAAACTATAGAATTTATATGTATGAATATGGTGAAAACAGACATATAGGAGAAAGTGCAGAGATAGTGGTGATCAAGAACGCAGGACATGCTGTCAACTTAGAGAAGTCCAAGGAATTTGTCAAGCATTTGAAATCTTTTCTCATCGACTCTCTGTGATTAATTCTGTATTCTAATTTTTTTTTTTTTTAGTTATTTGTTTCTTGTTCCATTCAGAGACGATATGTATAAAATAACCAATTCTTTATTACACTATTTCTTGTCATAGCACTTGAAAGGTGTGATTTTCCTTTTCTTGTTTTTAAAAGCTTAAAACATGAACGTCTCTCTATTAGGGAATTATATATATTATATATCACAAACACGTACGTACTATTACTTTTATCCACGACAGATCGACCTTGATGATTTCATATAACAGATAGAGCCACGAACGATTAATGAAAAATAGACTCAATTCTTCACTTGCACAAGAACTTGATCAACTTAAATAATACAAGGTCAATATGCCAATGGTAATCACAATGCCGAGCTACATTTTAGTGAAATACAAAAGAAATATATATCCGATAACAATTAAAATGGCCTAAAATTATTTTTAAGTGGCCTTTGTTTTCTATTGTTGGGCTTTGGGGAAGAAATTTAGGACACTGGAAAATTAAAAAGAAAAAAGCGGTTTTATAAGATTAAGCTCCCAGAGTTTATAATTTTATCAATGTACAGTTTTTATCTTAGTCCAACAATCTTGTGTGGCTCCCCTGTCGACTTTATATATTGTCCAATTCTGTTGTACGATGCTCTCTCTAGTTTATATTGGTAATATTCCAATAATATGTACTTCCTATGCAAGACAAGAGAACTGGGACCAATCTTTGTTTTAGAGAGAGTGGTTTGTCAATATGAGAAGCTGGTCGGTCGGTCGGCGGCAATGTAAGACCAACATATACACCTCACAATATTTTATAGATTATCCAACCCAACTTATCCTCAAAATTATAATGATTGGATCCTTGTGTCTTTTTTTCTTTCGTTAAACCAAGAGATGTACGTAGTACATTTAATTATTTCACTAGTATTTTTTAATAGCTATTTCACTGATATTGTGAGACTTCACTTAGTGGCGTTATTTAGCTAATATATAAGGGGTGTGGATCATGCCTGTTACTAACATTTTTTGGCTCATGAAAATTTATGTGATTTATTAAGAAATTAAAATAGCGAATAGTTTGATGTGTTATTGGCTGCTTCTGCGGACTAATAATTATTGAAGCTCTTGTGTGGGTTTGATGAAATTGCCGGCACACATCGGATACAGACAAGTACGTCGTGACGTTTTACATTGATGATCAGAGGACAACAAGATTTAATTTGAGACACTGACCCCTTTATATTTTGTTGCGTATATTCACTCATTTATTTGCAAAAACAGCAAATTATGAAATTGTAAACAAATTACTGTAGTTTTTTTTTATCTCGTCTGTGCGTTTTTAATAATTCTATAGAAAGACTCGTTATTTTTACATTATATTACGTTGCTTGTTTAAATCACGCACAAAAAAGTACGACTTATCTACATCTTTGCTATCGTGTAATTTCTTTGGCAAATTATATATGCTAGTTCCATACAATCATCTAATACAAAAAATGACGATTTAATTTATATACAGAACTAATAATGTAGTTGGACTTACATTGCTTTCGCTAGTCTTTTTCAGCATCTCCAGTCAATACAAAAGTTTAATTATTGTAGTTGTTAAAGCAACGTCGTTATGATTTTATTATTTTTATAAGTGTGGTGGTAGTTGTCGTCATTGCACTATAATTATAATGATTTTTATGTTTTCTTTTGTGTGTGTTTGTAAATTTTAACGTTTGCATGTTGTAATAGCTAGTGTATTACAATACTGAAATGACAATATTTAACTTAAAATTTTCTTATAATTCCTAAATGCAATATTAAAATTTGTATACATGTTTTATAAATATTTGTCAGAAAATGAAAATGTTATGCTTTTATGAACCATATTTTAGAAAAACTTTCAACGCGTTCGAACAAGAAAAAACTTTCAACGCAATTTGAAACCACATAATTCAATTATGCTTTTGTTTCGTATATAGATGCTCCAACTTTTACATTCTTTGACCCAAAAAAAAATAATAGGGAAAAAAACGGAGAATGACAATGATAGAAGTGGGCATGCATGCAACATTTGCCCATAAGACTGTTACGTTTACCCTTAAAGTCAAAAGTTCAGATATGGAGGGGAATGGGTGTTTTTAACATTACATACATGCGCCTAGCTAACTTTAATTGACTTTGCCGACATATATATATATATATACACATCTTATTCAAAATTTCATATCTTTTTCATCAAGTAGAAATATATCCAATCAAGTATTAATTAACTGTTAAGCTTATAATTGTAATACGATAATATTATATAATAGCTAAATTTCTATAAAACCATTTTTAAAATAGATGATCATTCATTTAATTTATCTGTTAACGTGATCTTTTGAATTTGAAACATGTTTTTAGTTGTATAACAAAATCTTGTTCCCGTTCTATCACATGAACTTCAAGCGGATATTTTGTTTCGGTTGCCATGCCCATTCCATTAACTTTGCAATTCCATTGTTCCATTCCGAGTTTCTTTTGACCGAAGCCCTCACCACCAACTTGTTGTAATGAAAAAAATAGCATGGTTTAATTTTAAATCAACTTATATAAAACATTAGACATCGTTTTGTTATTTTGTTTACCCGATTCGGTTTTCATATTGCTTAGAAATTAGAATAACGTTATCTTTTTGTTTTTATTTTTAAATAATTAAGTTATGGTTCTTCTTGAATTTTATTTGTAAGTTTCCTTCCAATTGGATAGCAACTACTATTAATGGGTGTTATAGTAGGTTAGGTCATATGTAGCGGCCGATTGATTTTATTTTTCTTTTCATTTTGAAGTTAGGCCATATAATGTACACAAATATCTGCTCTTGCCTTATGTATAATCGCTCGTTTCACGTATAATGTGTCACTTTCACAAGACATCAAACCATAAATGTGTCACATATCATGCCAACGAAGCATTGCTTGGCATTCGTATTATTTCATACTTTTGCCGCCTTTCATTTCAATTTATAGCCCTACGAATCACCTTGGCAACTACATATACCTATCCACACGCACGCTTACACCAAAACACATTTATATTTATAACTTGACAACAAATATTTAGCTTTCGAATAAGCCGGATAAATGTTGTGGGGTATTATTTTCTAGATTCGTATTTCTTTAAAAAAAAAAAAAAAATCTTACACGCTATTAGTTAGTCTATTGGTTGGAGAGATAATATTAATTAATTAACTTCAATGACCCAAACATATAATATACTATTATTATACGTTTTATTGTGTATTATTGATATTGTCGTTGTGTTGTCATTCAAATTAAAACGTGATATAGTACATAACTACATATTACTGACACAAATATATAACTATAATTTATACAGATTTGATGTAAACCTGTTGTACTATGAGAAATAAAATTAATGAGAACTGATTTTATGAAACACAATGTTACATAAATTAGTCCAGAAAAACAAAATATCATAGGAAAATACTTGAAATTTTGGTATATATTATGTAGTGACAAAATTCTGTAATTATAAAGATGAAAAAAGTAATTTAAATTATCTGCTAAAATGGTAACTGCAGTTATTTAATTTGTCCTAATCTTAAGGTTTTGTTTTCTATCATTGTACGGAAAGTTTGTATTGTCATAAACTATTGTGGTGACAGATATTTTAGTAGATATTTCTTTGTAGGACTGAAATTCACGTGTTAAATTTAAATTATACGAAGGCAGAGCTAAGGTAAAGATTACACAGAAGGGAGTAGTTTACTGACAAGGTGACGTAAAATAGGCGTATATTTCAAGTTCTAATAAACGTATCTTTACACATATGTAGGGGACCTGCGAGGCTCATCATCCTCGTATGTCGTGCCTTGACGTAAACGGCTCTACTATTTTTTACCCGAGTTTACATTTTCTACAGTTCTACTATCATATTCATATATGCAATTAATTGTCTAAGTTAACACTTAAGACCGTATTCATATTTAAATGTACAGAGAAGTGGTGCCGCATCAGATAACGTTTTGGAGGATACAGTTATTAATGTTTTTAATTTGAGGCCGCATCATTCGATGTCCATGCTTATAGAAAGACAGTATAGAGAAAAATTCTCAAAACGTTCTAGAATCTAGATAGATAAAGCAAAAGGTATATATAGTGAAAGATTTTTTTTTTTTAAAGAGGCGAATAAAGATAAAGATATTTCAAATTAAAAAGAGACTAAAGAAACGAGAAGAGTACTGGACCACGCAGATGTAAGGCAATAATTGACGTAGGAAAGGGCGTGGTTCGTACGCCTTACCCCTTCTTATTACTGACCACTGCTGAAACACACATTGTATATTTGATATTTCTATAGTATAACTGTATACATATATACATGTTGACAATACCTAGTTCATATTATTGAAATACGCAAGGATTTGGTCCCTACAGAAACCAAGTGCTTATCACCATTATGGGTTTCCTCAAATACAATAGATTTTTGAATAGCTGGAAGCAGCGTTTTACATAGCATGGTTATTACGATATTAGCGTAGTTAGTTGTATGTCGGTTTAGATAGATGTCTAGTTTTGCTGAAAGTTATCGTGTATATCGAAGAATCAAAGCTTTAATTCCAACTCCAAAAACGCCCATGTTTTAGTCAATTTGTAAATGTAAACTTGGTACACCCAAAAACGTTTTTTTTTTTTTTTTTTTTTGGACAAAGTGCACCCAAAAACGTTTAGAATGCAATGTTCTTTAAAACATTCACAGCCACAATTTTTTTTTTCTTTTTTTCTTCTTTTCAATTCATTAAATTGAATTAACGCACCTTTCAATGACTCCAGACGTGTACTGTTCAATGTAAATAGTATAAACTTTTATCCGGACATGCACGGAAGTGTTTATCCTTGTCGCATAATATCTACATTTATTTATTTTTTCTTTTTAAAAAAACACAAAATGATTATAATACACGTTTATGGAAACTACCACGTCACCCCTAGAAGAACCTCACTACAGGCTGTCCAAAACCCTTGCCTAACCAATTAAATATACCCACGTGGCGTACGTTGACATGTACGCTCTTCGCATTTTACAGCTGTTCAAAAATATTCCGGTTTAATATAAATAAAGCTCTCAGTGTGGCTTCACAAACCCATCATCGTATTCAAAAAACAGAACAAAACCTCTCTAGTCTCTCTGCCATCTTTCTCCTCCTCCTCCCAAGATGGCCTATAGTTACCGTTTTGCCATTCTTTTCGTTCTCCTCTCCACCACCGTCAGCCTCTCCACCGCCGCGGTTGTCGAGCAGAAGCCTCGCCACAGCGGCATTCCAGTGAAAGGAAGCGTCACTCTCAATCTCGTTTGGTACGGGAAATTCACACCAACCCAACGGTCAGTCATCGTCGACTTCATCCGCTCTATCGGTTCCCCCGCCGTCGCAAAAGGCCCCTCCGTCGCGGCGTGGTGGAAGACGACTGAGAAGTACAAACAAGGCGTCTCGAATTTAGTCGTCGGTAAACAGCTCCTCCTCGAGAACTACCCTATCGGAAAATCTCTGAAGAGCCCTTACCTCCGTGCTCTGTCAAGCAAACTTAACGGTGGTGGTGCTCGTTCGATAACGGTCGTATTAACGGCGAAAGACGTCGCCGTTGAAGGGTTCTGTATGAATCGATGCGGGACTCACGGGTCAAAGGCAAGTGGAGCTTACGTGTGGGTTGGGAACTCTGAAACGCAGTGTCCTGGTTACTGCGCGTGGCCGTTTCATCAGCCTATCTACGGACCTCAGTCACCGCCGCTAGTCGCGCCTAACGGTGACGTCGGAGTCGACGGGATGATCATAAACCTCGCGACTCTTCTTGTTAACACCGTGACAAACCCGTCTCAAGAAGCTGTCGCGGCTTGTACCGGTGTATTCGGTTCGGGTGCTTACCCGGGTTACGCGGGTCGGGTTCTCGTAGACAAGACGAGTGGAGCGAGTTACAACGCTTTGGGTCTCGCCGGTAGGAAATATCTTTTGCCGGCGATGTGGGACCCTCAGACTTCGACGTGTAAGACTTTGGTTTGAATACCAGAAGGTCTTGAATGAGACACGTGGCGAGGAATCAATGGTGATGGCGAGTTTAAAAAGCTTGTTGTACTCAAAACAAAAAAAACAAAAGTTGTAGATATCTATCGGTTTGGTTCGGAGGAGTTTGGGGAAAGGGATGTGTGTTGTTTTGTCGTTTTATTATGCCCTGTACTGTACTGTAAATTCGATCTTTGAAGTATGTGAAGATTAGATTTATATAAATATATTTTAATTCCGATAATAAAAATCGATTTGTAGTTTCCCCTAAAAAGAAATTTAACCTTATATTGTTATCTTGTTATAAATCAAGAGAATCAAACTTCATAGAGAACCGGAAAGCGTATTAAGAAATTAACTATGTTAAAATTTGCATTGATACGGTAAACAAAAAAAGAAGCATGATGAAAGAATAAAGGTGATGTTGGGACTTGGGGGATAGGAGAAAGAGAACATATAGAATAGTGTATCACTTTTTTCACTTTTAACTAAAGCTATAGGCTTAATAGGCTTTCGCGTATTGCTCACTAAACAATGGTATTATTACTATTCAATATTGTGGGAGTGGAAAACATGATTTAATTTTTATTATCCAGTTTTCCTACCAATCTAACCTTTTTGGTTCCTTGAATTAAATTATCCCATAAATTCTTAAATAATGACCAGTGGGTTGGTTGGTGTTCAGTGCTTGGAACAGGCTTGTCGAATCAATGGTATCTACTAGGTGATGAGAGTGAAAGCAGTAAGCTATCAATGAAGTAGCTCCAATAAAAGTTTGATAAAGTTTTTATTGGAGATATAAGTTACACCTACAACTATTTATATTCTTTCAATAAGGTCTCATGCTTTAAGAGTTTGGTTTGGTAACACTGAACCTCATAAAAAAAATCACCTAGGACTTTAGCGTCCAACTTCATTCGCATCCAAAGTCCAATGTTGTCCAGTCTATCTCGTGATTCTTTGCAGATACTCACTCCCCTCCACTTCAAACATCTTGCAATACCTTCACATCAGATCATTGAACTCAAATGATTAGTAATTTTTTTTTCGGTTTTCTTTTACTTTGGTAGACTCTAATACTTTTTGTTTTTGATAAAATATGATGAAATGTTTACGATCAATATATGATGCAAAATCAAACTGAAGAACTTTTTTTTTTGTGCAAAAACCAAACTGAAGATAAGTCTTTGATTCCCCTTTGTGACACAAGAATGATATGTTTTAAATAATAAACAGTAAATGAAAGACATTATACCTTTTGATCCAAATGATTCAATAAAAAAATAAAAATCAGTAAGGATTTCAATATCAAAACTAAAGACTCCAAAGGCATAATACTGCTGATAATTTTCAGCATAAAAAGTTTCAGCCCGATGATAGCAACTCCCCATATGATTTGTGTTTGTAGCACTTACCAAAAACCAAAATTTAATATTCTCATGCATTTGGTTATACATATAACTACTCTAAGAACAAATAATGAATTAGAGAGCCTGATTAGTTTATTTATATACATTCTTGACATACTGTCAAGCTTTAAGTTTACCAAAAAAAAAAATGTGGCAAACGACACCATCAACTCACTCAACACCGAAGGTCTTTTAAACGTCATAAACTAAAGCTCAACCTTTTAAACGACGAGCGGAAATTTTTTTCTTAATTATATCATTCTATGAAAAAAATAAAATTAAAATTAAAAGAGTGAAACAATTTCATACAAAAGCAAATTTTGGAACCGTAAAATTAGGTTTAAAACCTTTTTAATCAAAGGAAATTAAACAATATTTCACTAGCACAGATGGTAATTATACAATATTTCACTAGCACAGATGGTAATTTCTATAGTGTTGACCTCTCCAAACCACATATGATAATGTCTATAGTGTTGACCTCCCCAAACCAGGGTTCGAACCACCAATATGACACAAATAATTTTTTTGTTATGTAATTGACCTCCCTACGTTTATTTCCTGGGTTCGCCAACCTCATATTAAAAAAAAAAACAGATTTCTCCAAATAACCAACCGTTACATGAGAAAAATAAAATTCTTCGTGCGAATTTAATTTTTATCTTTAAATAAAGCTCTTCTCACGAAAGGAGAAAAAAAACTAGTATTATTATTATCACAACGGCCATATTCTTTCATTTACAGCCACGCGTACGGTCGTGATTCAATGAGCCGTTGTCGCCGTAGGTAAAGGGACGAATCCAACCGCGTTGTCTTTACCCTGTCCCCACTACACGATTTCACACTTTGCGTCTCAAAAGGAAAATATACAACCGTCCGATCTAACTCGTTTTCGCTTTTCTTAAATCAACGTTACAGATTTAACGCGTTCCTAAACAGCGTACCCCTATTTTTTTCCAACTCTATATAAAGAAGCTAAAAGCCAAAAGCCGTAGTCTTCTTCACCCAAATACAACAAACAACAGAGCAAGCAAACTCAGTGACAGCCAGCGAAACAACAAATTCATATCTCTCTCTTAAAATACCATGGCAATGTCGATCGCCAGAAGTACCATAGTTTTATTGGTCGTGGCGACACTCCTGATCTCTTCCGTGGTGGCTGCTCAGTCTCCTGCTCCAGCTCCAGCTCCATCCAGCGGCGGAGGAAGACGGAATATTATCTCTCCATCTTCGTCCATAACACCGACTCCTAAATCATCCGCATTGCCGCCTCAAGCTGATTCTTCTTCAGTCGACACTCCAGCACTCTCTCCGTCTTCCATCTCTGATTCGCCGTCAGAAGCTCCTGCTCCAGCATTGGGCAGTAACGCCGCTTCCAACAGATACACAGTTTTTGGTGCATCCGTCGTCGTTTTGGTATGCGCTGCCGTTTTGGCTATCTAGACTCTCTCGCTAGCTGGATCCGATGAAATCACCATTATTTCTTTATTCATTTTTTTTTTTTCCTACTTTCTCGATCCGTTTTGGATTTTGGTTAAATCAGTAGTCGCAAGACTCTTATTTCGAGTTTCCATTGTTGTATTGTACGGCCCCCCTTTATCATCAATATATCATAATTTTTTACTAATGATTTCAAACATTAAGCTTGAATTAATTTGAGGGAATTTTTTAAAAAAATTCCAACAAGTGAAAGTTGTTAACAGCTCATCTCTTCGAATTGCTCACATCGCTGGTATCGGCGGTGGCTTCTCCCTTACCGTGTGACCATTGTTTATCTGGGAGCTAATGGGCCGAATTTTATTGGCCCATTAAATATTTATATTTTCTAAGTTAAGTGATCGTTTTTTGATTTTTTTTTTTTTTTT
>NC_025692.1:23545298-23609782 GCF_000633955.1 Camelina sativa | reverse complement strand
TTTTTTTTTTTTTTTTTGTTCGTCAGTCGTCGTCACTCACACGAATCTAAGAATCCATGGCGACTCGCTCGCTCTTCCATACTCTTAGATGGTGAGTCTCTTTGTTTCTCACTGATTTCATTTTTTTCCGTTCTTTCCTGATAAAATTGATTCACAGTTCTTATAATCTGAATGTAGTCGATTGACGAATAACAATGGTGTTGTCGGCGGAAGCAATTTCATTCGCAACACCGAATCATCATCGCGATTCTCGAGGTCGTACAGTGCTGACGCAGCGATCGGAGGCTCCCTTGTCGATGAATCTTTCGAATCGGAGGAGAAAGACGATCTGAGGAGCCGGATTTTCAGATTGAGGCTTCCGAAACGGAGCGCGACTACTGTTCTCGAGAAATGGATAGGTGAAGGGAATCAGATTACAGTCAATGAACTTCGAGACATCTCCAAAGAGCTTCGGAGAACTCGCCGTTACAAACACGCTCTTGAGGTACCTAACTTCGATAATTTATTGGAATTCGTGGCTCCTAGTTTCTAAATTGATTGCTTTGTGTGAATTTTGCATTGAGGAGTGAGTAGTTTATGACTGTTTATGCCCAATAATCGCATTGCTATGAGCTTATTCAAGTCTCTTACGAACAGGTTACAGAGTGGATGGTTCACCATGAAGAATCTAAGATCTCAGATGCTGATTACGCATCACGCATTGATCTGATTTCAAAAGTTTTCGGGATCGATGCAGCTGAACGCTACTTTGAAGGTCTGGATATAGAGTCAAAGACAGCTGAAACCTATACTTCTCTCCTTCATGCTTATGCTGGCTCCAAACAAACCGAACGTGCTGAAGCCTTGTTCAAGAGAATCATAGAGACCGATGGTCTCAGTTTCGGTGCTATCACATACAACGAGATGATGACTTTATACATGTCAGTTGGGCAAGTTGAGAAAGTACCTGAGGTTATCGGAGTGCTCAAGGGCAAAAACGTTTCTCCGGATATTTTTACTTACAACCTCTGGCTAAGTTCATGTGCTGCAACTTTCAACATTGATGAGCTCAGAAAGATTCTCGAAGAGATGAGGGATGATGTTAGTTCTAGCGAGGGTTGGGTTCGATATATAGATCTTACTAGCATCTACGTAAACAGTAGTAGACTGAATAATGCTGAGTCTACCACACCCGTCGAAGCTGAGAAATCTATTTCGCAAAGAGAATGGGTCACATATGACTTCCTTATGATTCTGCACACTGGATTAGGAAACAAGGGTATGATAGATCAGATTTGGAAGTCTCTGAGAAACACTAACCAGAAATTGAGCAGCAGAAGCTACATTTGTGTTCTTTCTTCTTATCTAATGCTTGGTCATTTAAGAGAAGCCGGGGAAGTTATTGATCAGTGGAAGGAATCTAAGACGACAGAGTTTGATGCTTCTGCTTGCTCGAGGATTTTGAATGCTTTCCGAGATGTCGGTTTAGAGGAAAAAGCCAGCGACTTTCACTTGCTCTTGGTTCAGAAGAAATGCAGCTTGGAAAATGAGGTCTCATGAAATTGGAGTCTATGAGGAATAAGTTGTGAAATTTTTATGCTCTTGGCAAGAATCAGATCAAGCTCATCATCAGTCATCATTTAGGGTGGATGAATAAAATAGAGGATCCTTCTCTACACTGTGATTTTTATTTGTCTTTTGTTCTTTACGTTGGAGGTCATGAAACTCGTCGATTTCTTCACCAGAAGATTTTGCTTACGATTTTTTGTTGAAATAGAGGGAGGTTCTTTTGTATGTTGTTTAATAACAAGTGTAGCATATTCGCAAGTGTGCCTCTTTTATTGCTTTTAGTATAGAAACAATATGAAATTTTGAAAGGTTAAAACAAAAAACGACCATGTAAGAAGCCTTGTTCCATTATTAACATTCTTATAAGTTTTATATACATGAACATGATACACAAACATGGTTAGACTCACGAGAGAAACAACAGAAGCAAATAACACAAACACATAATAGTAGTACAAGTCCCTTGAAGAGCTTAAGAGCCAGAGATTTTGAAAAGAACAAAAAAAATGACAAGATATGGGATTGATAGCAACAGAAGAGTAATAATGAGACAAAAGAGAGTGGGGACATAAATTTTTACCTAATGAAAGTGAGAAGATTTCAATTTCCACAAGTCACAACCACCCAAAATATACTTTCAGTTTTTGCCTTTTTGAATTTTCTTCATCCACACCCACCACCACCACCATCACAGAGATATTATTACCCAGGAGGAAAAACAAAAGATAATTATTAACGATCAATGAGCACCACCAAGACTTTGCTTTTTTGCCTTCTTTCACTTTTCTTCCACTCCAAGCACAGAAGAAAGTGATCTTTTTTTGTTCTTTGTTTTTTTCAGAGAGAGCATGCCATATCCAAAAGTAAACCACTATTGATCCAGCTAGATGAACACTGGATACGGTCCCACTAGGGTCACCAGGCGTGTTCTAATTGTTTCAAACCCACGTTAATGAAATTGAGAGAATCTCTACATCAGTCCTTCACCTCATTGATTATCTTTTGTCCCTTGTCTTCTCTTTAACCAACCAAACATGCTTATCAATAAGAGCAAAATGGGTCTTAGGTTTTTCACCAATGGTTGTTTAAACCCTTTGATGAGTTGTTTAAGTTTCGCTTCAGCAACTTGAGGTAATCAATGGCTTCGTCCAGTAGTAAAAGAGCTTCTTTCCCCTTTGCCCCTGGAACTACGCTCTCGAGAATTCTCAGAGCAGTGTGAATCTTCTCTTTTCTTGACTGCTCATCACTTAGACCAGAACCCGTTTCTTGTTTGCTTGACGTGTTGGATTCAGGAAGTATTTCATCTGATAAGCCTTTGGCTTTAGTGAAGCTCTTGGTGGTGACCACAAGGGATGGTGATGAGTCTCTGGATGAATGGTCCAGTAGTTTCTGCCTTTTACAAAGTGGACCATCAACACTGCTTTCAGTTTCATCCAGTTCTTCTCTTGTTTTATAGCACGCTTGTTGTTCAACTGGGAATGGAGAGTGACCAGTGCTCATCACCTCATCATCACTCTCCCAACCATCATTGTCGTCTTCATCAGAATACAGCAGCGCGTTGATTTCCTCAGTGTCTTCGTGCATCTCTGACTCTTCTTCGCCATTAACATGATCTTCATGGAGCAATATATTTTCTGGACTGGCATGATCTTTGCTGAACCCTTTCTCGAGAATGTTCCCTCGCTCTGCATCCATAGAAGAAGGAAACCGCAAAGGAAATCCACATTGTAACAGACGAGTCTGATTCCCTGACTGATCGAATACTAGAAATCTTTTCCGAGAAGACTTGAGTGTTGCCCCCTCTGGAGCAGCAGCGTAGCTAGATCGCCCGTTCAAACATGAAACTTGTTTTCCACAAGACTGCTGACCATAACTTGGCAGCAAGGCCTGGAACGGTGGCTGCAAATAGCACAACTGACGCTCAGCTGCATATACTTTACCGAGTTCCGGAAAAGGGATTCCAGGACGGGAAGACTCAGTAGCTGTGTCCTGGACGCAAGCTTGAGGATTTAAGCCTAATGGCAACCATTTCTGCTGCTTAGTATCAAGAGGCATGCTCTGCAGTTTAAGCCAAGGAAACTTTACAGGAATACAATACTGCACGAAAAAAAGTAAAGGGAAAAAATTAGTTTACAAGGCTATGACTATAAACGAGATAGATACTATTAAAAACCCAACTCAAGAATAGCTATAGCCACAAACAGAATCAACATTATAAGTAAAAGTATAAAAAAGGGAAAGATTCAGTAAGCATACCTTATTGTGGAAGCTCTTGCTCAAATGTGTAATGAACGCACTGCTTCTTGATTCTTTCTTGAAACAATTGTATAAGAAAGTAGAGACAAAACGAAAAATAAAGGCCAGCTCCAAAAATACAAACACAAACTCAGAAACCAACTACGTCACTGGTTTGAGTATATGTCTAAAGTATTCAGCCTGAAAGTGAAACACAGACACAATAGTGTTAGAAACAAGACTATCAATGGTGAAGTGTGACAAAAGAGGTTAAATAACATTTTTTTTTTCAGGAACAAACCTGACAATTATCCATCGGTTGAAAGCAAGCAATAACCCTCACTACAATTGTTGGTTTGTTGGAATCACCGTTGTTCTCGTACTTCAATGTTCGAAATCTTGTCTGACCAGCTGATTGACTTACCATCACTTTTCCAAACTCTTGATTGTAAAACTACTACAGTAGTTTGCTCCACAGAACAGAGCAAGCTTACCAAAAAGAAAGATGACTTGAAGTAAAAAAGAGAAAAGTATTTAGCTTTAAAGGGTTTTAGGAGAATGGTTTAGCTGATCCTATACTGATCACAATGAAAAACGTAGAAACGTTGGGATCCCATTATTAAAGAGATTAGATAAGATTTATAGAAGATGAGGATTACGAAGAAGAAGAAGAAGAAGAGGATTTGAAGATAGAGAAGAAATTTACAGAATAACACGGCAATAGAGATTCAAGGGCACAACTTTACGGTACACAGTGAACCAACTCATTCTGTTCTGTTCTCTTCCTATGCACTTTTTTAGATTTGTAACAGTTTCACTTCTTTGTTGTAATCCAGCTGAGAGCCAAATCTGAGACAAAAAAGAGTGGAACCATCTCATCAAAAACAAAACCAGATATTATCATAACAATTAAAACTATTGCAGCATTGAACAATTACATATTCTGGGAACATCACTTTTCATTATGCGTTAGTTGAATCAAAATTTTCTTCGAGATTCCTAATTTTGACACCAAATTTTTCCCCAAGTAACAAAAAAGAAAGATAACAGAGAGCAGAGAGAGACAAACAAAAGGATGATTAAGTTGATTCTCATATTAGCTTACCGATAGGAGGAAGCAAATAGATCCAGAGAGAGTGTAAGAGACTTTAGAAGACGAATCAAGCAAAACTCTAACCGGATAAGAGAAGAGAAGAGAAAGCTCAAATCTTTACGAAAATAAGGAAATAAAAAAAGTGGGCGTGAAGACTGAAGAAGCTTTTGATATTTCTGCTTTATACATGTTCTTATTTCTTTGTGACAATTTTACCCTTTCCAAACACTTTATTTTTACCGTCAATAATGATGGCCCAATGGGATTACAAGGAAAAGAAAAANACATGTTGTATATTAATTTTATAGGTGAAAATTACAATTAGGTTATGTATATTATCAATATTATACACTTAGTATTGTTTATATAGTAAATATTGTGTATAACCAATTAAGTTTTAGCCAATTAAATAGTTTGTTATTATTTCCTAAGATTTATGAAAAAATAAATAGAGTTTTCTTATTTTGTAAACAAATCTAAACTTTTTTTTTGTTAGTTATTAGAATAATTAAAATACAATAGCATTTTCGTAGTATGTCACATCAGAACTGGTTAAATTTTTAACAACATAGATTAAATAAGTATATAGATATATTTTAAAAATATAAACAATGTTGTATCCTAAATTTAATATATATTTGTTATTATTAAATGATTTAGATATGTAAGTATTTAATTTTAGTTTTATAAATAAATATAAGTTTTATAATTTTCTAAATAGTTTGTTATTGTTTCCTAAGATTTCTAAAACAATAAATAGAATTTGCTTAATTATTTTATTACATGATTTTGAAATAATTTTATTATTATTTTATTAAATAATTTCAAAATTATTTTATTAATGATTTCTTGTAATGTAATAAATTAATAATTACTATTTTTTGGATAATCATTTTTAAGTTACAACAAATTAATATTAAGATTCTGTTATTATATTTTATATTAAAATATAGTGACATTTTGTGTAATATTTTACATAGAGTAGGGTTATTTGTTTAAAGAGTTGCTTAAATAAGTAAATAGATAAATTTATCAGAAATAATCTTCGCATAGATTTTTGCGTGGAGAATTTAATCATTTTTTTTTCTTTTTTTTCATTTTTTTTCATTTTTTTTTCTTTTTTTTTCTTTTTTCTTCTTTTTTTTCTTTTTTTTTTCTTTTTTTTTTTTTTTTTTTTTTTTTTTTTTTTTTTTTTTTTTTTTGTCTTTTGGGGCAACGTTTCTTCTTTTTAATTATGAGCCAAATAGTGGAAGTGAGTATTCAACATTTGTTTGGTGGTTTCCTTTAATTATTACTTTTCCTTTTATAGGTGCGTGGGTTAAGGGATGATTTTAAACATCTTCGATGACACGAGACAAATTGTGAACTACATACATACATCGTAAACATTGTTGTTAAGTTTTCTTTGACTAGTTTAGAAGCTATGTATAGCTAGCTAATGAAACACCATTCTTTACGTAGCTAAACCTAAACTAAACACGATTATTGTAACATGATATTTTAACAGACTATCGTAACTTAATAAGTGATTGGTGTGAAAAATGTTGGACCATTCACCAAATTCCATGATCATAGGAGTAAAGAAGAAAAAGAATAAAGAGACAAATTTGGTGAAAGAAGAAAGAAAAAGAGATGCAAGTGAATGATTAAAGAAATGCACGGGGAATTAGTAAGTGCTTAATTGCCTTGACGACTTCTTCTTTTTTTCTTTTTTTTTTTGCTTTTTGGAATATTGTTTCTTTTTGTAAAGGTTAATTTCTCGTTGAATCTTTTTTCTTTTGGTTGATGTGAAATGAAAATAGTAGTTACCGTGTGAGACCAGTGGACCCAAATGCTTACTATGTACTACATTATGATTTACAGTACTTCAGAAATCTTTATAATTATAGGAAACAATTATTATATTGTTCTATGCCGAAACAATCACTATTTTTATATTCCTGCCTTGCTTGTAATTTGTAAACATCCTCCATGATCACTATTCTCATTAATCAAAGTATATAGCTGTTTAAAAAGAAAAAAAAAAAGTAAAAAGTCAGTTGAATGACTCCATAGAAATTTCAGTTCAGAATATTGAGACTGGGCTTTGGTTAGATACTTAGATGAGTGACCATACGAGATTGGGCATATTCAATCCCTTGGTCTTATTTTGGCCCATGTTCTCACTTTGCATAAACATCTCTCTTTTTTTCTTTATTTTTCTCATGACATAAGCATAAGAAAAACAAACACCAAACCATCCTTATGCCAACATATGCAAGCAATTTATTTGATTTTTCTTTTTCTTTTTTTCACATAGATAGTANTTTTTTTTTGGGTGCAAATGGAGATAAATGATCTAACCAACAAAATTTTAGAACTGTTTAGTTAAACTGTTGACCATATTTTTAAAAACTTTTCACATGACTAACATCAGTCATCAGAGGCGATATTTGATAATTAACGTCAAGTCTCAACCACACAAATAGAACATAGTAGCCCCCAAAAAAAAGAAGGAATATACCAAATGAAGGTCCCCAGCAAAAGCATATCCCCCAAAGCCAAGAGACTTGGACCGACGGGCATAGTTCCTTTGCTTCAATCACCATCAGTTACTACATGCTAACAAATTCGCTGATTTTTTTTTTCTTTTTGTACACAGAATACTAAAAGCCTATTAGCACAATCATAAATAAAAATTATTTCTTTTTAGAAAAGAACTCTAAATATGTGAAATAATTTGAAACGTATATACAACATAATTGAATATGGTCAAAATTAATTAATCGTCTCTTTAAAAAAAAAATAAACATTTATTAATCAAAACTTAACGTCTTTTAACACACCGCGAATTTGTTCCAAGGTAACGAACAAGATCATTGTGAACGGTCCTTGCCTAGTCACCGTCGGAACAAACCCTTTGTACAAAGCCATCGGTCCTTCTTCCGCCACCGTCTTCACCGCACAATCCAACGGTCCACCGTAATTCTCCTCTTTATCCGCATTCATCATCCTCGTCTTCACAACGTCTATCGGATTCGAAGCCACCGCCGCAACAATCCCCGCCGCAAAACTTGCCGCCACGTGCGTTCCGATCCCTCCCGGCGTCCCACGGCCTCCAGCGACCAAGATCTCTTTGACGTGATCATACGTGGCGAGCTGAGAAGCCGTAACGATCATCGCACGGTTCACTGTCAGCCACGAGCCACGCCATAAGCTTGAGACGCCTTCCTGCCTTACGATCCGCTCGAGCGCGTCCACAACGCTCTTGTAGTTTCTGCGGCGGTTTAACGGCAAACCTCCGTCAGCTTGCATTCTCACCATCGCCACGTCAGCAGGATTCCCGACGGCGGATCCAATGGCTCCTGCGATGAGTCCAGCTGTGATCTTGGTGACCAATGGGAAGTTACCTGAGGGGAGTTATCGGTCTAGTTAACTCGTACGTAAGTATATGGAAAAATTCGAACAAAAGCAAACCGGACTGTTTAAGATCGAACCCGAACCAAAATTTGGTTATAATTCCATTGGTTTTTAACCCAAAAAGCAGAGAACTGTAACCAATTTTCGTGTAATCGAACCGAACCGAATAAAAACCAAATTTGTTTGAAGAGTATATTATCATTACCGGTGAGCTGATCAGTCCACCTTCGTTTAAGAAAGTCGTAAATACCCATACGCGTGGCGGAGTAAAGCATCTGACGGAGGACGGTGGCTGATACGCCGGAGAAGAGAGCGGAGGGTCCTTCGGTTTTGACAATGTGAGCTCCAACGGCGAAAGGGGTCGTGACGGGACGCGTGAAAGAAGACCGCGCGTGAATGGATGAATTAGGTAATAAGGAGATGCTGCCGATGAGAGAGTCGAGAGCGAAAACGGGTTGATAAGATTTAACGGGAAGGTTATGATCAAGATTAAGAATAGGGTTAGGGTTTTGGTCGTGGGGAAAAGAGTGTTCGCCTTGGAGCTGCATACGGACTTTGATGAGGTCTAATGGGTGAGTCAGAGCTCCGGCGATGATTGCGGCGATGCCACCTTCAAGAAATGGTTTGAAACCCATTGATGTGTTACCGGATGAATATTTGACTATAAAGGAGATTGTTTTGATTGATGATAACTGAAATCAAAGAAGAGTTTGAAGAGAATCTAGATTTTTGTAAGAAAAATATTTGGAGAGGAGAAAATGAAGTTGGACAAGTTGGAAATGGAAGAAGACAAAAGACATGGGAAGAAAATAATGCAACGAGTTGTGTTTGTGTACTACTAGTCCTGAATTACAGGTTTCCAGCTTTTGCACAAGGTTTCTTTTGTTTTGTCTTGATGCACGCCTTGTCATCGTAGACAATAATATTTGACCCTAGCTATAGGGGAATGAAGCAATACGTAACTAAATTACTCATTATGATTTTTGATGTTTAGGACGAACGGCTCCTATACAATTTATATAGGTGTGAGGTAGGTGTAGAAAAACGATATGACGAGTAATTGACACATTACATTACAGCCTCAATAATTTAATTTTCTCTTATATAACATTGAGGCTGTTCAATGTAAGTACCACAAAGAGACATACATGTTACAAGAGAGAATCAGTACAAGACTATATCAAGAAGCGTACGTTAGAGACTCTAACACATGACATGAAACTCTAATACATAAACTACTCACTCATCGTTGATTACTTATTAAACACAAACGAAACTCTCATGTTATTGCATAGTACTTATACATACATAACTATTAATCAAGAGGAAGAGTAGTCAACAACCCTTTTTACATTCTTTATCCATTGATCTATGGCTTCTTGTTCGAACCGCTAACCTCTTCAACAGTTGATGTAGGTTTTGTCTTTTCAGTATTTGGATAACCACCACTATTACCAGGAAAAGGAAAGCTCGGAATCCATGACGGAAATTCAAATGTTGGCCCTTCTGGCTCCTCTGGTTCCTCGGGCTCTTCAGGCTCCTCAGGAACCTCAGGCTCTTCCGGAATCTCTGGTTCTTCTGGAATCTCAGGCTCCTCTGGCAACGGCAACTCATGCTCTTCTGGAATCTCCGGCTCGTCAGGCTCTTTATATTCTGGAATCTTTGTGACCTCTTTGTGCACCAGAGAGTGACCTACTCTAGCAGCAAAACTAGGTGTAGCAAACAAGAGGGACGACGAAATAAAGACAAGGAAAAAGACCAAAGAGACAAGAATAGGAAGGCGAACATTAATCATAGTGATATTCTTGAATGAAGAAAACCTTAGAAGAAGAAATAATTTTGTGAGTGAAGAGAGTTTATGTTGTGGTATTGCATAGAGACATAGAGAATAGTTTCTTAAATAATATTGAGATGAGAGAGCTCTTACAATGCAGATTTCATAAGAGTCAGAAAATTTGGTGAGAAGATCCCAATGCACGATTACGAATGAGATATTAGTCTTCAGCAAACTCACCTATATTTCATTTTACGTCTTCTAAGTTCTATGTATAAGCCCTTAATTTATACGTGTTTAAAAGAAACTTACAATTAGCAAACACCTATAAACGTCTTATATACATAACCCCTTCTTAACTAGTGATAATAATCTAATTATTAAAAAAAAATAGTCCATTTAGTTTTGAAAGCAGATTACCTAACTGATCCACGGCTTGATCATGCACTGTCATTATATTCAATTATTGATACATTTACATATGATCTTATGATCATGTAGCTGTTTAAAGTTTTACTTATAACTTAGGATATAATTCTAATTAATCATTATGTAAAATATACAAGGATCAAAATCAAGCTAATTAAGTAGCTTCGAAACTGTAACTCAAGTCTAAACTTCATGGTGGTATATAAGTCTCATAAAGAAAGTGACCAAGAAAAGTACTAACGATAATAAGAAAAGTTCAAAGACCAAAAGAAACAACTTCATAAAAAAGATTTAGATAAGCAAAAGAAAAGAAATGGTAGAAACAACACATGAAGTCTTGTAATGGCTTCACTTGAGAGGGATAAACCTAGAGGAGTGAGTAGCACCGTGACCGGGCCTTCCGTGCGAAACCGGTTTGTAAGTGATTGAGAATTCCGCAAGGTAATGTCCAATCATCTCCGGTTTGATCTCGATTTGGTTAAAAGTTTTTCCGTTGTAAACACCGATGATGCTTCCAATCATCTCAGGCATAATCACCATGTTCCTTAGATGTGTTCTCACTACTTCTGGCTTCTCACCAGCTGGTGCTTCTAGTTTCTAGTTTAAAGTAAAACAGAGTGTTGTTATAATAATCGAACCCAACCAAAAGGCAGACCCTATAACTAAATTATAGTAATGTCGGGAGATTACAGATTAATAACAAATGTGACACAATAACAACACACATATAGTTTGCAAAGTTGGAGTTTTACCGCTTTGCGCAATTTCTTGATGAGAGCCATAGGCTTCGCTGCCAATCCTCTTTTCATCCTACAAATTGATCAACATAAGGCATAATAAGCAAAACCAAATCATATAGAACCAAATACATATAATATACCAAAATTGAGACAAGTGTTTTTGGTGGGATCAAAACCTTCTTCGGATACGGGAAGGGAAGAGCTCGACAAGCTCATCAGTGGGCATGTCAAGAAGAGCATCGAGATCGACTCCTTTGAAGGAAAACTTTTTGAACGTTCTCTTTTTCGCAAGAGCAGCTGCGGGAACATCTGATTCGACTTCAGCCTACGTATTCCGACAAAAAACTTTAAGACCACCATGATGATGTAAAAAAACTAACAATCGAATTATTAAGGTTTAGAGAGATAGAGATTTGAGAAACTAACCATTGTTCTTGGTTCGAGAAGCTTNGTTTGTAAGTGATTGAGAATTCCGCAAGGTAATGTCCAATCATCTCCGGTTTGATCTCGATTTGGTTAAAAGTTTTTCCGTTGTAAACACCGATGATGCTTCCAATCATCTCAGGCATAATCACCATGTTCCTTAGATGTGTTCTCACTACTTCTGGCTTCTCACCAGCTGGTGCTTCTAGTTTCTAGTTTAAAGTAAAACAGAGTGTTGTTATAATAATCGAACCCAACCAAAAGGCAGACCCTATAACTAAATTATAGTAATGTCGGGAGATTACAGATTAATAACAAATGTGACACAATAACAACACACATATAGTTTGCAAAGTTGGAGTTTTACCGCTTTGCGCAATTTCTTGATGAGAGCCATAGGCTTCGCTGCCAATCCTCTTTTCATCCTACAAATTGATCAACATAAGGCATAATAAGCAAAACCAAATCATATAGAACCAAATACATATAATATACCAAAATTGAGACAAGTGTTTTTGGTGGGATCAAAACCTTCTTCGGATACGGGAAGGGAAGAGCTCGACAAGCTCATCAGTGGGCATGTCAAGAAGAGCATCGAGATCGACTCCTTTGAAGGAAAACTTTTTGAACGTTCTCTTTTTCGCAAGAGCAGCTGCGGGAACATCTGATTCGACTTCAGCCTACGTATTCCGACAAAAAACTTTAAGACCACCATGATGATGTAAAAAAACTAACAATCGAATTATTAAGGTTTAGAGAGATAGAGATTTGAGAAACTAACCATTGTTCTTGGTTCGAGAAGCTTTAAACGTGACTGCTGCTAGGTTTTGCTATGGAGATACGACAAGAGACCTAATAAATTGACACCCTATTTATACTTATAGATCCTACACTGTTTCTGTTTAAGGAAACTTCAATAAAAATTTCCCAAATACTAAATTATTGAGTTTCTAAAATATAATATGAATGTATATTTTGCTTTCCTTATATAATAGACAAACTTCTATATTTTTTCCTGTAAAAAAGTGCAATATGTGACAACCTTTAAAGCATATATCCAAAAATTAATAAAAACTTAAATGTAAAAAGAAGAATTTAGGATAAAACTGGTGATAGAGATCAAACTTTGTCCGGTATTATCTTAAAACCTCAAGAAATCATATCTTTATAGGAATAGTTATACATATTCCTAATTTTTGTGGAATTTTCTTCTATTTGTAAGTAGGGTCATTGTATTACACTTTTTATTTTCATTACTCATTACTGCTGAGTCATATACTACATACCTTGGGAAATAAGGTTACAACCATCTGCAATACAGAAAAAAATAACTAAGCCATAAACAGAGTATGAGATATTAAAAAAAGAATGCTCTGTATTATTTAAACGAATGAACTAGAGTTTGAACAAAATCTAAAGGAAAAAACAGAAAAGCAGAGACAAAAGTTCTAAAGAAAAAGAAACGAAAGACAGGAGCATAACACCGACGACTCTGTGTAATAAGAGCTTTGATCTTTTCACTTGAGAGGGATAAACCTGGAGGAATTGGTAGCACCAACACCAGGCCTACCGTGCTTAACCGGCTTATATGAGATTGAGAACTCAGCCAAGTAATGTCCAATCATCTCCGGTTTGATTTCGACTTGGTTAAAAGTCTTTCCGTTGTAAACACCGATGATGCTTCCAATCATTTCAGGGACAATGACCATGTTCCTTAGGTGGGTTCTCACTGCTGCTGGCTTCTCACCTGCTGGTGCTTCAATTTTCTACTCAAAACAGAGAAAAAGTCACAAAACTTTAGTGGTTGCAGAAAAAATGTATAGAGAGGCATGTATCAGAGAAGACACGTTCCAGGGCTTGGCAGAATCAAAGATTTGGACAAGATAAAGATCTAGGAACTAGTGATGGGAGAGTTTAATACCGCTTTGCGCAATTTCTTGATCAAAGCCATAGGCTTCCTCGTCAATCCTCTTGAGAACCTATATGAAGAGAATTTACAAAAACAAAACTGATCAGTCTGAGAACCCAAGAGATGATCTACAAAATCGAGACATAGCTTAATAAAGGGTCTTTATAACCTTCTACGAATACGGGAAGGGAAGAGCTTGACAAGATCATCGGTAGACATGTCGAGAAGAGCATCAAGATCGACTCCTCTGAATGAGAACTTTTTGAACGTTCTCTTTTTCACGATTCCAGCCGCAGCAACCTCTGGATCCGCCTAAATATATTACCATTACGAGAAATTACAAACAAGATGTCGGGAAAATATAATCATGAGTATATGATAGAGAGACAGAGATCGAAGAACTAACCATTGTTTGTATGGATTTGTTAGGAAACCTTAAAAAACTCCACAGAACCTGATCAGCTCAAACAATGTCTGCGCAAACGACAAACAACTTAACTTAAGCATCAAATATATACCTGGGCTAACCCTAGAAACATTTATTTATTGTTTGGTCCATTTACTCTTTTAATTTTTTCATCCGAGTCCTTTCCTTATCTTTGGAAAATAAGATCTGAAAAAGCTGTTATCTCGGATTTGCCGTTGGTTGAATAAATCTACCAAATACTACTTCATTAGTATAGAAAGAGAAAACATTCGAATCCAGATACAACAGTCACCTATAATTCTGCAATGTGACTTGGTTTTCATATCAATATGTAACAGACAATCATTATCTGTTTGTGAAATCCTCAAAGTGATTCCAATTGTGCTATAAAGGTACTTGCATCAATATTATAACACAGTAGATGAATACTACTGTCCCTCTGTATGGCTAACCTAGTGGTTGGTGTGATACCATCTTGCTCCGGGCTCTAATCTCCATCAGAGACAACGGGTTTCCAGAGGATCAGAAGGCTCTTTGCTCACATCGACCGTCTTGCTCCGTCGAAACAGATCAAATATATATTCGCTGAATAATCCGACCTTTGCCAATCAATAGTAAAATTACTCCACCTCAAAGAATATGATGTAGTAAATCTATATCTGAACTAGTAGAATTTCCAAAAAAAGATTCCGAGTCTTCTTTAACTGAAAACAAGAGTTTGAGCACAATCTAAAGAAGAGAGAATTGTAGCAGAGTAGTCAAACAGAGAAGTACAGACAAAATGGTCCAGAAAACAGACATTATAAAGGACCCTATAATTGCATAACGAGAGCTAAGGAAAAAAGATCACAACAACAGACACTGTAAGGTCTTCACTTGAGAGGGATGAACCTGGAGGAGTGGGTAGCACCAACACCAGGCCTACCGTGCTTGACTGGCTTGTATGAGATGGAGAACTCAGCAAGGTAGTGTCCAATCATCTCAGGCTTGATCTCAACTTGGTTGAATGTCTTTCCATTGTACACACCGATGATGCTTCCAATCATTTCAGGCACAATGATCATGTTCCTCAAGTGGGTTCTCACTGGTTCTGGCTTCTCACCAGCTGGTGCCTCTCTTTTCTAATCAAGCAAAACAAAAAAAGCAGTAATCTTTAGCGGTGAAACCAATATGGTCACATAGAACAAACACCAAAACTGGGTAGCTCACAACGCAAAATCAGATTTCTATATAGACTTAGAACAGTATTTGATTCAACACAGATCTAATCAGGAAACGAGAGAAATGAGGGAACTTTACCGCCTTGCGGAGTTTCTTAATCAAAGCCATAGGCTTTCTCGTCAACCCTCTAGAGAACCTAAACAAGAGAATCGTATAGCGAATTCGATTAATAAGACTGAACACAAAGAGATGATCCTAAACTTAATCAGGTTCAAAAGAAAAGCCCTAACCTTCTGCGAATACGGGCAGGGAAGAGCTTGACAAGATCATCAGTAGACATGTCGAGAAGAGCATCGAGGTCAACTCCTCTGAAGGCAAACTTCTTGAACGTTCTCTTCTTCGGCACTTCCACCGCTGCAACCTCTGGTTCGACATCAGCCTACACAGTTCCAAGGAGAGAGAAATTACGAACCGCGGTTTTTGGGGGATGTGATAGTAGAGAGATGTTGTGTAGATAGATAGGGGAACCTACCATTGTTGAATCTCGGCGAAAGATAAGGTGGCTTAACCCTGAATCTGTGGTGTGGTCTGCTTGCGTTGCGTTTTCCAAAATGAAGAGCCAAAAAAAAAAGAAGGGTTGCCTAAATCGGCGGATCCAAAATATATACGAGGATATCTCGGCTAAACCCTAGAAATTTTAGTTCATTGGTCAGTGAATTTTAGTTGACTTATATTATTTTAATTTTATTTAATGATTTTTTTAAAAAGTCGAATTATACATTAAAATTTAATTTCAAATTAGATCATGACAAGCTTAAAATTAAAAAATAAATTTATGTTAACTAGTCTACAAGGGATAATGGAGTGCAGTCTACCCTCAAAATTGTTTGTGAAATCGAATTATGAAGCTACCGCGATTGTATTAATACAAATCTTGAGATTATATGTGATAGTCGATAATTACAATGTTTTTAAAAGCTTACACTAATTCAATTTGTTTGGTATTATTTTTCTAGTATATGTATTTATCGGTTGTTCTATAAGATCGATGAGTTGAGACACCAGTCTTCTGCTTTCCAAATTTTTTTGTTGGTGCTTAGATAATAGATACATTACGAGAGGTGATTATTAACACGATCCACAATAAAAGTATATTTAAATTATAAGATATACAACGAGATGGTAATCAAGCATTACAACTACTGAACTACATAATCGAATACAAGTGAGAGTGTATAACAAACGATAACTCAACAAAGGTTACCACAAACAATTGATAAAATACGACAATTTTACAATCTGGGCTGAGTTCCAAAGTAGTTGGGCCTTCTTCTTCTTCTTCTGATATAATTAACTAGTGGGCTTAATGAGATCCAGGAAACTTTGGCATTGTAAACGCCGGCACTTTGGTTTCTTCAGGTTTTGGCAATTCCGGCAACTTCGGAGCTTCGAACTTTGGAACTTCAGGCAACTCAGGCATATGAATCTCCGGCATCTTCGGAAATTCTGGTTTTTGAATCTCTGAAAACTTGGGCAATTCAGGCATCTTCGGTAGCTCGGGTTTCTGAATCTCCGGTAGCTTAGGCATCTCAGGCTTGGGGAACTCTGGTAACTTAGGCAGCTCAGGTTGTGGAATCTCCGGGATCTTAGGCAACTCAGGCTTGTGGAATTCGGGTAACTTTGGCAACTCCGGTTTAGGTAATTCCGGCAATTTCGGAATCTCCGGTAGTTTAGGATCTTCCAATAACCGGCGAGCTCCGACAGAAACCGGAACAGAGAGCAATGCAACAAGACATATGATCAGAAATGGTGAAAGAAGAGAAGCTGAGAGACTCTTCTTCAATGCCATAAGTATTGTCCCTCCCTGACAAGGTTTTATTTTTGTTTTTTTGGTTATCTTTCTTGTTTTGCTTTGTGGTATTGTTTGTGATGAGTTTTGATCTTTGATTGAAATGGCTATTTAAAGGTGTCTTGAGGAAGAAGAGAGATCGTGTTTGGTGAGAAAAAAACATACACAGAGTTTGAATAATAGAAAAGTTCGTTTAACTTCTCTATCTGTATATCTATAAACTTTCAATCTAGTTGAAGTTTAGGTTGCAGACTTGTAGTGTTTACGTGTTCATGTGTTTGGTTTTACGTATTAAAGAATCTTCGTGAGAATGAAAGTATATTACGAAAGGTCTACACTTGATACATTTTTATTAAAAAGATTGGTTAATCTTTAGCTAAAAAACCAAACTTTTACAGAGGGAGAGACAGAGTATTACAGAGCATTGGAGCAGAATAAGAGAGCGATCAAACAGAGAGCAACAGAGAAAAATTAAAAAAAAAAGGAACTAGAATCTTTGGCAAATAAGAGATAGTATTAGATTGCCGTCTGAAATTTCACAGCAGCACACAAGTTCCAAAACTAACAGCACCAAAGTTAACTTCAAAATGGAACTTTAGCACATAAGTTCCATAGTTACAAATTTCATTTATACATCGCAAATCCATCACTATCTTTTAATGATAAGTAATGATTGATGAAATAATTCGTCCTCACTACATTGTTGTACATGTCTTCTTCTTTATGTTTGGACATTGGATATGTCATATGTGTCAAAAGAACACAACATTAGGTAGACCATTATATTTATAGATAATATTGAACTCGTAACTGAGATACTTGGGAATTTAGAACTTAAAAGTAGTATTCATGTGTAACCATTTGAACAAACAAGTATAAAATAAATAACAGAATAATCCATTTAAAAAGTATATCAAATCAAATACAGCGAAATTTGTATGATACATACAAATACAAACAGAATACAAGTATAAGAGTATAAACTTTATCCAAAACAGGCAGAGAACTATGACTATGAGACCAAATCATAAAAATTTGGTTCACTAAAGGGAAACGATGCGGACAGACACAGTTGGGAGAGACATCTCTGCAAAATGACAAACAATAGAAGGGTAATACGGTAATTTAAGATCGTGGGATGGGCTTGATAGTAGTTGGGCCTTCTTCGGGTTCAATAACGCTTAAGCAGTACCGGGAACTTTTGGGTATTCCGGCAACTTGGGTAGCTCTGGTTTCGCAATCTCTGGAACCTTTGGTAGTTCAGGCTTTGGAATCTCTGGGAACTTTGGCAACTCAGGCTTCTGAATCTCCGGTACCTTTGGTAACTCCGGCTTCGGGATCTCTGGCACCTTAGGAGCCTCAGGCTTCTGAATCTCTGGCATCTTGGGTAACTCAGGCTTTGGAACCTCTGGCACCTTCGGCAACTCCGGTTTCTGAATCTCCGGCATCTTTGGTAGCTCCGGCTTTTGAATCTCCGGCATCTTAGGTAACTCAGGCTTCGCAACTTCTGGCACCTTAGGTAACTCCGGCTTCTGAAGCTCCGGCATCTTAGGTAACTCCGGTTTTTGAATTTCTGGCATCTTTGGTAGCTCAGGCTTTGGAATCTCTGGCACCTTAGGCAACTCTGGCTTCTGAATCTCCGGTATTTTAGGTAGCTCAGGCTTTGGAACTTCCGGCATTTTAGGTAGCTCAGGCTTTGGAACTTCCGGCACCTTAGGTAGCTCCGGCACCTTAGGACTTTCAGGCTTTTCAGTCTCCATCAACTTAGGCACCTCAGGCTTTGAACTCTCTGGAAGCTTGGGCACTTCAGGCTTTGGGATCTCTGGAAACTTGGGCAGCTCAGGCTTCTGAATCTCCGGTACCTTTGGGAGTTCAGGTTTCGGAATTTCTGGAAACTTGGGCAGTTCAGGCTTTGAAATCTCTGGCATCTTTGGAAGCTCAGGCTTTGGAAATTCAGGTAACTTGGGCATCTCTGGTTTAGGGAGCTCTGGAAACTTGGGAACTTCAAATTTGGGTAGCTCAGGCAACTTTGGTATCTCCAGTTTAGGATCCTCCAGTAACCGGCGAGCACCAACTGAAACCGGATCAGCGAGCAATGCGATAAGACATATGATCAGAAGTGGTGACGAGAAAAGAGCAGCGGAGAGACTCTGCTTCATCGGTGCCATGTATGCGCTTCCTTGAGAACTCTAAGCTTTTTCTTCTTTTATTGCTTGTTTTGCTTTCTAGTGTTTGTTGTTGGTTTGTGTTTGTGATGAGATGATTATGGTCTTTGATTCGAATGGGTATATATAGGTGTTTTGAGGAAGAAGAAAGATGGAGTTTGGTGGAAAAATTATGTACATAGTTTTGAATATAATAAAGTTTGTTTGTTTAACCTCTCTATCTGTATATCTATTTTGTCTTTTTCAGTTCTAGTTGAAATTTAGGTTTTAGTGATTATGTGTTCATGTTTTAGCTACACGTATATATTTTAAAAAGGCGTAACTTTGTAAAAACTAGAAGATCCCAAATTTTGAAAATAATGAGACACAAATCATTAAAAAAAAAATGTTAAGTAGAAAATCAAGATGAGGCTTTTCTCAAATTATGTAAGTTGTCAAGACTCGAGATATTTGGATAATTGAATTTGAAACAGTAGCTCCAATGAATCAAAACTATTTTCAAGAGATAGATAAATTCGATGATATGCAAGTATGAAAACACCATTTTAAAAAATATAATGTTTAGGTTTTGGCCGGTAATCTACACAACGACTTGGGTTGTTTTTTCATTGTGTGTGTGTTTGTTATTTGTCATCAAAGTCGTATTTGTACAAAATGTATTATTTGATATTTTGATCTTCAAAAACTTCATAGAAAAGAAAACTTAAGAGGTTTGTGTAAATCTCATGTCGGTAACAGAGATTCCTTCTATAAGTTTACTTGATGCCATTTTCTAAACAAAATCCTTATTATGCAGCGAAAACAAGTCTGAGCAGATTAAATGCTACTACGTCCACCTTATATATGAACATTCTGTTAATTATGTTACTTCCTGCCTTACTCGGACGTCCATCGCAAAGTGTTACGTATATAAAGGATTGTTCATTTGGTTCCACCATAGATGAAAGACATGATTAATTAACAACTTAGTTTCTTAAGTTATAGTAAGCACGTACTGATACCCGTTTTTTGTTACAGTATGGTACAGAGGATTACATACCTAAAGCGCATTTAGCACCAAAATACATCAAAATCTAACATTGATTCGACAAACGAATCAATATTATAGCATTTTCTAACTATGGTATAGACAACAACAAGCGATACATAAACCTAATAGGGCCTAAGGGAATCACAAAACAAACTAAAGACAGAGAGAGAAACAGAACAAGCTTTACTTGGACTAAGCAGGCTTGAGTTCAACATGCGCAACATTTCCCTTCTTGTTTTTCCTTGCATCATCATCATCATCATCATCATCATCATCATCAGAAATTTCTACAATGTCATCATCATCATCAGAAATTGTGACATATACATCATCATCATCGTTTCTTGGAGGATCCTTCATGCTTGGTTGGTGATTAGTAGATGATCCTTGCGCAGGGCAGACGAAGAGAGGTGCAATTGGTGACCAAGTCAAGGTTTTAGCATGATCTGGAATCCGTAATGGGAACACAGCACATGAACAAAAGTAAACGCCTTCGTCATTACTCTCCACCGGTGGCGTTTGCGTTTTAACCGCAGCAAACGCTCTCCTACATTGCTGACACCTCAATGTGCATTCCTCGTAAACCTTAGGGTACTCAAAAAGCGAGAAGCAGAACGGACAAGCGGTCCAAAAGCTCGTAGCCACAGGATTCTCCAAGGTCTCGGCTTGGCTCTGTAATGACGAATCTTGAACGTGCTGCGTTTGACTATAAGGTTGACCAATTTGACTCATCTGCAACTCTCGATCGTACATTGACTTCCGTGGTGGATCAGAGAGGACGGACCAAGCATCAGAGACCAGCTTAAGCGCTTGATCGGCGAAAGGGAGACGGTTGACATTGGGATTGAGGAGAAGAGCGAGTCTACGGTACTGAGTTGCGACGTGTTCGGCGTTTCGAGTTAGGCGGCCGAGTCGGAGTACCGCGTACCAGTCCGGTAATTTGGAATCTCCGACGATAGATTCTCCGGCTAGGAGAGTGTCGGAGATTGCGAGGATACAGTCCGCTACGTATGTTCGAGACGGGTCGGCTTTGCATGCGCGGATCGCAAACGTCTTTGCTCCATGAAAGTCACTTGAAGCCAAGAGCTTCTCCGATGTATCTAGCCACTGATCCGCCTCCGCTCTGTTATTATCGCCGCCGCCGTTTACCATATCTCCGTCACTCTCTTTTTTGCTCCTTTTTTGGGGTTATTAAGTACAGAGCTACTTTGCAAGTGGACCAAAAGGACTTTGTAGATACATATAAGGGCACTTTTCTGATTTAGTAATTGTGGCCTTTTTATGATTCTCATCTTTTTTTTTTGGTTCTTGTCAGGACATTTCTTCACCCACCTATTCGTCTAAATATAGGCAAGTTTGTAACCATTTTTGTAAATAAGAGTTTGTAACCATGGCATTCAAATAATTTTCCCCTAACAATACGGTTTTCGTAATTAATTAACGTGAAAAATTGTCATGAGGTTAAACGGTAAGATCGGAAGCGGTGGAAGACTGTGTTAACAGCCACACATGTTCCTCTATTTCTTTTTCCTCCCTCACACTTATATGATCAAAGGACAGATAAAAAAAAGTCTATTAGAGATCGATGAAGAGTTGAAGACATCGATTGTAATAATGGATGAAGAGTATGATGTGATTGTTCTTGGGACTGGTCTCAAGGAGTGTATCCTTAGTGGCCTCCTCTCTGTCGATGGCCTCAAGGTTTTCTCCTCAATTCACCATTTTCTTTCACTACTGAATTGCAAATGCTGTGCTTGTTTTTGTGCATCACATCCAGATAAAGCTTTATTTTTACGTTTACTCCTCCCTTTTGTTATATTTATGAATATGGTATGCAATGCAAGATGTTGAATGATATGTCAAAACAATAATTAAAAAATGACATATAATGATCGACTTATAACGTTTTGACCTTTTGAACGAGTTTTTGTTATAGAACACAGCCCTGTAGATACATCATATATCATGAATGGTCTAGTAATAAAAACACACTTATATAATGAGTTGGTTAATTTATATTTTCAATATGCGAAATCATTAATGAGATAAAGTTTTGTTTTGGGATTTAAATAGGTACTACATATGGACAGAAACGACTACTATGGAGGAGAATCAACGTCTCTTAACCTCACTCAGCTATGGAAGCGTTTCAGGGGAAGTGATACTCCTCAAGAGAATCTCGGAGCTAGCAGAGAATACAATGTCGATATGATCCCAAAGGTAGATTATCAATATAATGCATGTTTATTTTATATGTAATTTGAAAATTTGAATCGATTATTAATAGTGAATAACGGTTTCTTGATCTGCAGTTTATTATGGCTAATGGACTCCTTGTTCAAACCCTAATCCACACCGATGTTACCAAGTATCTTAACTTCAAAGCTGTCGATGGTAGTTTCGTTTACAAGAAAGGCAAGGTAGTAATTTAAGTATCCTGTGGTTTTTTTTCTTGGTAAAGTTAATTGCTCTGAGGTTCTGATAAAGTATTATACGTGTGTCAGATCTATAAAGTCCCAGCCACTGATGTGGAAGCCCTGAAATCGCCATTGATGGGTCTTTTCGAGAAGCGACGTGCGAGAAAGTTCTTTATTTATGTGCAAGACTACGATGAGAAGGATCCTAAGTCTCACGAAGGACTTGACCTTAGCAAAGTCACTGCTAGAGAGATCATCTCGTACGTACAAACAATTTTCCTCCATCTCAAGTCACTTCATATTAGTTTCTTGCGTTACAGGCTTTCTCTCTGTTTCCTTTCCCAACAGTAAGTATGGACTTGAAGATGATACAATCGACTTCATAGGCCATGCCTTAGCGCTACACAATGATGATGACTACTTGGATCAACCCGCCATTGATTTTGTTAAGAGAATCAAGGTAAACTATTTTATTTTCTTCAATCAGCAGACCAAAGGTTCTGAATTTAATGTCATTTTTGGTTTATTATGTGGTGAAGCTCTACGCGGAATCTTTGGCTCGATTCCAAGGAGGATCTCCTTACATCTATCCATTATACGGACTAGGAGAGTTGCCACAGGTTCTCGTTCTCTCTATTCTCATAAGTCATGTAACATATCAGGTTCCTCTTTATTTACGACGTCCTGTTTCTCTGTCTTGAATATCTGTTTACTATTTCAGGCTTTTGCGCGTTTAAGCGCTGTGTATGGTGGGACGTACATGCTCAACAAGCCTGAATGCAAGGTTATCAACTACTTATTATCTCTTATTTCTCTGTTTTATCTATTAGATAACTGGTCTAAATGTCTAATTTAGTATATAAATATGATATTTATTAGCACTTTACAGAAACTAAAACCCATGAATCTTTAACATTATCTATAACAGGTAGAGTTTGATGATTCTGGAAAAGCTATTGGTGTCACTTCTGCAGGAGAAACTGCTAAATGCAAGAAAGTTGTCTGTGATCCTTCTTACTTATCTGACAAGGTAACAATATCACCCAGCAGAAACTGGTTAGTTCTTGTTCAGCCTAGCCACCTTCTTAAGACTGTTTCCTTGTCTTTCAGGTAAAGAAAGTTGGGAAAGTGACTCGAGCGGTATGTATAATGAGCCATCCTATTCCAGACACCAACGATGCTCACTCGGTCCAAATCATTCTTCCTCAGAAGCAACTCGGTCGCAAATCAGACATGTAAGTAGTCGTTATCAAGAACACATTCAAGTTTATAGAAACATAGATCTCAGTTCTTTCTACTTTGATATAGTTGAAGTTAGATCTCTGAGTTTTTTTGGGATTTTGCATGCAGGTACTTGTTCTGTTGCTCATACGCTCACAATGTGGCACCAAAGGGCAAATACATAGCTTTTGTGTCAGCAGCAGCTGAAACTGACAATCCAGAGGAGGAGCTTAAACCTGGAATCTAATTACTTGGACCTGTTGATGAGATCTTCTATCATTCTTATGACACATACGTTCCAACCAATAATCAAGAAGAAGATAACTGTTTCATCTCTGCTGTAAGACAGAGAGAATACAACTTATACTCTAACCAATTTTTTTTTAACTAAACATGTCTTGTTTTCTTATTTTCTGATGTTTCTTGTTTTGTTCTCTTATCAGACTTATGATGCAACAACACATTTCGAGAGTACAGTTATGGATGTACTTGAGATGTACACCAAGATCACTGGAAAGGTATAACATCAGTACTATGTTTCTTGATTTACAAGTAAACACAATATTTTGAATACTGAGTTTTAACTACTGACTTTTTTTTTTTGTTTGCAGACTCTTGATTTGTCTGTGGACTTGAGTGCTGCAAGTGCCGCTGCAGAAAATTGATAATTTTATTTTTGCTATTTCGCTGAGTGTTTTTAAATTTCAAGTGATTTTCTCTTTTTCTATTGGATTATTTACAATACAGTTCAAAGCAACAGAAGTTTTCGTTTTTTTGTTCATCTTAATTAAAACATTGGTTAATTTTGCTTTCATTTGTAATTTTTGAATAATTCAGTCCATATTATGACATTTTAGTTACATTTTGTCCTTGATTAACATTCCCAAAATTTCAAAATTCTTAATTAAATTTCTATATTAAAACAAATGGGAGAAATGTAATTACATTTTGTTTCATTCAAATTATTTATGTATAAACCAAAATTATCGTGTTTCTGGTTGTTTTTGCCATTTTAAAAGTTTAGTTCCATGTTTTGATCATACAATAATTTGAGAAATTACATTGTTCCAACTTTTTTTCGGTTTCTCCATGACTCTTTTTCTTAGCGAACCAGAAACCAATTTCCTTCTAAACCGTTTTGGTTTCCTCGAATTTGATGACTTCTTCACGTGTGATGTATTATAAATATGAACCGTTCATTGGTCCGAATCGGTTATTGAATAATCCCCAACCCTGATAATACGACGCCGTATGCAGAACCGTTGGTGATTTCATTCTTCCTTCCTCAAGAAGTGTCGTTAGAGAGAGAGAAGAAAGCATGGAGGGAAAGAAATTCGAATCTACCGCTCGTACGCCGCCGCAGTCGTTACCGGAACCGTCGGCAGGATACGCAGTGTTTCGCATTCTCTGTGACGTGTCTCAGGTCGGTTGTATGATCGGAAAATCTGGAAGAGTGATTAAGCAGCTTCGAGAATCAACACAATCCAAAATCTGGGTCGAGAGTGGTCCTCCTGGTTCTCTGTACAGTGAAGTCACGATTACCGCTCATGTAGGTTCAACGCTTAGGGTAAAATTAGGTGTTACTGTCAGTACTGCTAGCAACAAGGAGAAAGGGGTTCAAGAACAAGAAGTTGAAGTCTCCAGAGCACAATACGCGTTGTTGATTAGGGTTTTCGAAGCTCTAAATGTTGGATTACGGACTAGTAGTACTAGTACGGTCTCAGTGATGATGTTATTAGAAGGGAGCCATGTGGTTACTGTGATAGGTAAGGGTGGTGAGTTGCTGGAGATGATATGGAGAGAAACTGGTTGTAATCTTGAAATACAGACACGTGATTTGCCAAGTTTCGCAAAGCTTGGTGACGTGATGATGAAGGTACGAACTTGTGATTTCTAAATATCTCTGAATCTGTCCATATGTAGTACATATTCAGAACCACCACTTATTAGTTTCTTTTCAGTGTAGTAACTGTTCTCTTCGTTTAAAGGTCTTGGACTATACTTGTTTGCTAGTCAAATATGTTATGTAGATGCTTGTGTTATCAGAATCTAATACTACTTTCTTATTCTGAGTGGACGTCTTACCAAAATGTGGCAGATCGAAGGAAATGTTTCGGCAATGAAGAAAGCTCTAGTATCCATATCTAGTCGCATGCAAGCATGTGAGCCGATTTCTATTGCGCCTTTACGCAGCAGGACTATGAATGTGGTTCCACGAGAAGATGTCTTGGGTAGGTATTTTGGAACAATCACTCAACCAAGGATAGATTCTCTTTCACAGCGCAGCTCGGACCACAGACTCGTTAACTCTGCTCTAAAGAATCACCCTGTCACCATTAAGCATCCTCTCCAAGCATCAGAAGATGATATCCGAAACGTGGTTCTGAAGATACTCTGTCCGCAACAAAGTGTTAGTGCTGTTATCAAGACTCTTCAAAGTGTGAGAGATGCCTCCATAAGTGTGAGTGATACACTTGCTGACTCTGATGAGCGCTTAATCACAATTACTGCATCAGAGGTTGGTTTTTGCATGCTTAACTCTTAAAGTCTTAATTCTCATATCTCTCTGTTCTCTGTTTACTTAATTTGTTCTATCTAATTTTATTATTCTTGGTTGATGTTTGTTTGCTGCTTGTTCATCATGTAGAACCTTAAAGACGAAGACTCCCCATCCCAGAGAGCTATATTCCTTGTTTTCAACATACTATACGATATTTCCACTAAAAAAATGCTAGACAGTGCACATAAATTATATACCATTGCACGACTCGTGTGCAATGATATATAACAATCATTTGGAATTAATTTTGTTTATTAAATTTTCGTGTGCAGGAAGATCTGGTTATCGTCCTCCTCGCTCTACATCTGTACGAAGCCCTCCTCCTCAAACTGGTAAATTTTAGTAATAATCCAAGTGATTTTTTTTTTATTGTGGGTAAGCTTTGTAGATTTGCTCTGTTCTGTTATGTAATTGTGGTTTTTTTTTTTTCCTGGGGTTTCAGTTAAAAGTGCTCCTCCTCCAGCAACAGCTCAGCCTAATGGTGGTGTTGGTATCTTTGGCAGTCTTGGCTCAACCATAGCTGATGGTAATGTGCTTTATCTGATTTAAAAAAAAGCATTTTGTTTCATTGATTAGTGGTTTGGTTTCTTATGAGCTATTGCGTATTTGGAATTAGGTGTGGCTTGGGGTACTGGAAACGCATTTGGACACAGGATTGCCGAATCTGTGTTCGGCCGACGAACCATTAAGGTCGAAACCGTTGCTTCTCAGGCTGCTGCCCCTGCTTCCCCTGTGGCCAATAGCATGAGTGCTTGTGACATCCAGTCCAATGCTTTCCAAGATGTAAGCTATTAATTACACTTTCTTTATCCTCTTTGAGCATTTTCGGTTGATACCAATCTTTTTCTGAGCATTTGTTCTAAAACTAGCTAAGTGATTGTTTATATATAGTAGTGTTGAATGTGAATCAGTGGCTAGATCTACATTGCCTTGTTTTGGTTAGGTATCTTTTTCACAAAATACATTGAAATTGAAGGACAAGCAGGCACATTGAAAGTTGTTTTTCATCATCCTAGTATTGTAGATTCTATGGAGAGAATGAATACAATAAAACGTGATGTGTTGTTGATGTGCTTTTAGCGTCTTCTTAAACTCAGAAGACTCTGGATGTGATGATTTTTTTAAGTTTGTTTGTTGCTTTTTGATGTATACTAGTGTACGTGTATACGAGGTTATCTGGTTGACATTGGATATTATCTTATTGTTTGTGTGTAGTGCGTCAACAACTTCGGAAGCGACATCAGTAAGTGCCAGTACTACATGGACATGCTCAGTGAATGCAAGAAGAATTCTGGTTCCATGATTTCTGCTTAAGTGTGTTTCCGCATCAACTAGTCGAGAAGTCTGCGCTAAGATCAGTTCTCGTGTCTTTAATATTTAGTAGTTGAAGTCTCTGATGGTTTTCCTTTTCTTGTTGAAAGATTTGGGATCTGTTATGTGTGTTTTTAACTGGTTCTATGGGATCGTTTATGTTAATGATGAAAAATGCAATGGAAAACTATATTCTAATTGCTGAAACCTACTTATTGGAGTTTGTTTGTGTCATTCAGCTTTGTTTCAAGACTGTGTTTTTTATCTTTAGATGTATAAAGTACTTCTCAAATCTGATGCCTGTTCTGTTTGCATTAATTTCAACGGGATAGCCGGTTTGAGAGGAAAACGACGGTAACTAACAATGGTTTTGATGGTGATGAGATCGGCACCAAGTTTCTGTGTTGGCTATTTTAGTTAACATTTCAAAAGTCTCAGCAACCTCAAACTCTTTAGTATATTATATACAGTTAAATTCTCTCATTTCAAAAGCTTATTCGTTTTGGGGCTAAAAGGATCGCGTAGAAGCCTATCTCCTTTGCATGCAGAGTTAGACACCCTTTTATGAGCTATGGAGTGCTTATTAGCCTTGGATTTGGATAAAGCTCTTTTTGCCACGGACTGTTCAGACCTCCTAGCGATAACGTCTAATATTGAAGATTGGCCGACCTTTTCATCAGAATTAAAGGACTTTATTCATTATAGAGATCCATTTGCTAATTTTAGTATTAAATTTATTTCTCGAGAGGATAATATCCGTGCCGAAAAACTTGCGAAATGTATAAGAGCACGAGGTTTTTTTTTTCCCATGTAAGCTCGTCGGTACTTAATTGGCTTTCTCTTGAAGAGAGTCATCTCCGATAACTTAATATATGGAGTTTGTTTGTCAAAAAAAAAAAAAAAAAGCTCATTCGTTTAGCAGCTCTTTTATTATCAGTTGTTTCTTTACACCATTGGGCAAAATAACATCCATAGATGAATTAGTTGAAATGTTGGTATGCAGTTTGACGTACGCTGCAAGCAGCTTGTTGAACAATATTTTTTTTTTAAACAATGCCCTATGTTTTCTCGGCGTGGGGCACAAGTGTTATACTTATATATGTTGGGGAAGATCGCACACTTTTAAATATACGATATATCTGCTTAGCTAGATTTGTTTGGCCGTAGAAAAACATTTGGTTATCGTCGGATAATTCTTCATCCAAATATTTCATAATGCCTAGACGCAGACATGAAGAAGGTTAGACCTTTTTTTCTTGATATTTCAGATGTTGAATTTGGTTTTGAAGACGTTTGGGTCTGTCCTGTATATATATGCTAGAGATTTGTGTATACTTCACCAAATCTAGGGTTTCCGATCGATGATTCTCATCCCTATGCTTCTTGTGTTAAATCTTCGGGGTGTTGATCGTTTATCGATTGGAGAAAGTTATCTGTGTCTCTTGAGCAATTATTTTGGTTTTAAAGTTAGTTGGGATTTTTTTTTTTCTCGGTTTGTGCAGGGAGATCATCCTCATCCCGAAGCTCGCCCTCGCCTCGTCGGACTGGTAAGTATAACTTATGTGGAAATTATAAGCTCTCTTCATACCTTTAGAATCAAAGGTTATAATTGTTTGGAACAAAATGTAATAACTTACTAATTAAAGAGTTGTCAAACAGAGTTAAAAAAATGAAGGAATTGTTAGCCATGGTCAAACGTCTAAGCGTTAATTATGTAATGATGTTCTTCTTTTTTTTCCAACTCGGTTGTGTAGAAAGAAGATCTTCTTCCTCTAGTAGTAGCCCTCGGCCAGCAGCTGCACGCAGCCGATCTCGTGACACTTCTAGTAAATTTCATTGTTCTACGATATTATTTCTCATGCATCAACGGTCATTGTTGTTTAATGAATCAAATGATGTCTCTTGGTTGTTCAGGCAGCAGCAGATCTTCTCCTCGACCTCGACCTGCACCTTCATCAGCATCTTCTACTTCTCGCTCTTCACCTCAACCTCGACCTGCACCTATAGCAGCCTCTGCTCCTCGCTCCGGTGAATTTTCCCTTTTTCGATTTCTCAAATCTTCTTCCTTTCACATTTCGGAATTTTAGGATTTGCATTTTAGTCTAGGGTTTGTGAAATTCCTCTCCTTTGATGTTGCAATTTGGGTTATATATTCCGATTAGAGAATATATCAGTCTCCTGAGCGAGATTAGGGTTGAGGAACACGACAATTTTTGTTAGGGTTTATGTTTTTTTTGTGGTGGGGGGAGGAAGAAATTGATTTTGTTTATTAAATTTGTTGTGCAGGAAGATCATCTGGTGGTTATCGTCCTCCTCGCTCTACATCTGTACGAAGCCCTCCTCCTCAAACTGGTAAATTTTAGTAATAATCCAAGTGAATTTTATAGTTCAAAAGAAAATCCAAGTGAATTTTAATTGTGTGTAAGCTTTGTAGATTTGCTCTGTTCTGTCATGTAATTGTGGTTGTTTTTTTTTCTGGGGTTTCAGTCAAAAGTGCTCCTCCTCCAGCAACAGCTCAGCCTAATGGTGGTGTTGGTATCCTTAGCAGTCTTGGCTCAACCATAGCTCATGGTATTGTGCTTTATCTGATTTAAGAAAAGCATTTTGTTTCATTGATTAGTGGTTTGGTTTCTTATGAGCTATTGCGTAATTGGAATTAGGTATGGCCTGGGGTGCTGGAAACGCATTTGGACACAGGATTGCCAAATCTGTGTTCGGCCCACGAACCATTAAGGTCGAAAGGGTTGCTTCTCAGGCTGCTGCCCCTGCTTCCCCTGTTGCAATAGCATGAGTGCTTGTGACATCCAGTCCAAGGCTTTCCAAGATGTAAGCTAATAATAACACTTTATTTATCCTCGTTGGTTGAGCATTTTTGGTTGATACCAATCTTTTTCTGAGCATTTGTTTCAAACAACCTAGCTAAGTGATTATATATATATATATATATATATATTAGTGTTTGAATGTGAATCAGTAGCTAGATCTTCATTGGTCTTGTTTTGGTTAGGTATCTTTTTCACAAAATACATTGAAATTGAAGGACAAGCAGGCACATTGAAAGTTGTTTTTCATCATCCTACTATTGTAGATTCTATGGAGAGAATGAATACAATAGAACGTGATGTGTTGTTGATCATGTGCTTTTAGCTTATTCTTAAACTCAGAAGACTCTGGATGTGATGATTTTTTAGTTTGTTTGTTGATTTTTGATGAATACTAGTGTATCCGATCTGGTTGACATTGTCTGTTACCTTATTGTTTGTGTATAGTGCCTCAACAATTTTGGAAGCGACATCAGCAAGTGCCAGTACTACATGGACATGCTGAGTGAATGCAAGAAGAATTCTGGTTCCATGAATTCTGGTTCTTATGTTTTGACCAAAAAAGACATTGCTGCTTAAGTGTGTTTCCACATCAACTAGTCGAGATGTCTGCGCGCTAAGATCAGTTCTGGAGAACTGTCTTTAATATTTAGTAGTTGAAGTCTGATGGTTTTCCTTTTCTTGTTGAAAGATTTGGGATCTGATATCTGTTTTTTTAACTGGTTTTATGGGATCGTTTATGTTAATGAAGAAAAATCAATGGAAAACTATATTCTAATTGTTGAAACCTACTTATTTTGTCTGCGTCATTCATTCTTCAGCTTTGTTTCAAGACTGTGTTTTTATCTTTAGATGTATACAGTACTTGTCAAATCTAATGCCTGTTCTGTTTGCGTTAATTTCAACTGGATAGCCGGTTTGAGAGGAAAACGACGGTAACTAACAATGGTTTTGGTGGTGATGAGATCGGCACAAGTTTCTGTGCTGGCTATCTTAAATAACATTTCAACATTCTCAGCAACTTAAAAACTCAATTTTTTTAGCTGCTCTCTTATTAGCAGTTGATACTTTAAACCATTGGGCAAAATAACATCCATAGATAATTTAGTTGAATTGTTTGTATGCAGTTGACGTACGCTGCAAGCTGCTTGTTGAACAATAATTTTTTAATTACTATGCCCTATGTTTTTCTCGGCTTGGGGCACAAGTGTTGTGTTGGGGAAGATCATATATCTCACGTGTCACAGTGTACATTTTTAAATAAACTATATATCTGTTTAGCTAGATTTGTTTGACTCTAGAAAAACTTTTGGTTATCGCCGGATAATTCTTCACCCAAAAATTTCATAATGCCTAGACGCAGACATGAAGAAGGTTAGACCTTTTTTTCTTCATATTTCAGATGTTGAATTTGGTTTTGAAGACTTTTGTGTATACTTCACCAAATCTAGGGTTTTCAGGAGTTGATCGTTTATCGATTGGAGAAAGTTATATGTGTCTTGAGCAATTATTTTGGTTTTAAAGTTTGTTGACATAAAAAAGAGAAGGGGTTTTTAGTTTTTTCTCGGTTTGTGCAGAAAGATCATCCTCATCCCGTAGCTCGCCGACGCCTCGTCGGACTGGTAAGTATAACTTATTTGGAAATTATAAGCTCTCTTCAGACCTTTAGAATCAAAGGTTATAATTGTTTGGTCTAAGCTTTATAGGTTTCATGTTAATTATGTAATGATGTTCCTTCTTTTTTCCAACTCGGTTGTGTAGAAAGAAGATCTTCCTCTAGTAGTAGCCCTCGGCCAGCAGCTTCACGCAGCCGATCTCGTGACACTTCTGGTAAATTTCATTTTCTACCATATTATTTCTCATGGATCTACGGTCATTGTTGTTTAATGAATCAAATGATGTCTCTTGGTTTGGAATAATTAAGTGTGTGTGCTAACTTTGGAAAAAAAACCTAAAAAGGTGCTATTTCAGGGTATATATATATTTTTTCGGTCAACATCTATTTTGATTCGAATTAACCGGAGTGTTCTGTCAGAGTACAAGAGTGGTTATCTAAAGTACGGAGGGCACATTTCGCCATCTCGTCGGCTAACAAGTTTGCCGTGCGGGGATTAAAGGTAAAGAACACAGAGATTATGACTCTAATGTCATGAAGTATCCCAATTAGTTCATTAAATACCTTGTCAGTGTGCAAGAGATCGACTAGAGATTTTGAGTCGGACTTGATGAAAACATGTGAGAAAGCTTTGTCCTTTGCTGATTGCAGTCCCGCTTTGACAGCTAAAGCCTCGCCCTGGAGTGCAGAGGCTACAAAAGTTTCACAGGCTGATTCCTTGAAGGAGAGATTTTTGGTAGTCTCTTCCAATCCATCCAAGGCCACAGTTTAAGGATTATTTCCTCCACGCTGCATCCGTTTCGATGGTGATCGAATCCTCTCTTGGAGTTGGAGTTCTGTCAGAGCGTGGTTGTGGAGCGTTTTCCTCATGCTTCATAGTTTCCTGGGCTTGGTGCCATATTTTAGCATCTATGATCACTTTTTGTAGTGTCTCTGCCTCTGTGAACGACGTATCCGAGAATAGCAGATGATTTTGTGCAGTCCAGAGGTTCCAGAGGATCCAAGGATAGATCGGTGTTGAGGCACCAACGGGAGACAGATTAGTGCTTTGTTTGAGTCTTTTGAACCAATCTTGTGGTGTAGTGTGTCCTCGGCTGCTGTAGGAGGTAGTGACAGGCGCAAGTTTCCAGACATTTGCTGCATATGGGCAATGAAGCAGGAGGTGCATGATAGATTCTGGTTCACCACAGCGTTTACAGCCAACGTCTGTGTTGAGTCCTCTGCGCTCTAGGATTTCCCCAACCGGAATAACACCCGTTGCAGCCTTCCATAGAAAATGTTTTAATTTAGGTGCTGTCTGCAGGTTCCAGATAGTTGTCTTCTAGTTGAAGTCTCCGGGATGAGGGCTCTTGGTGTTCTGTTTTAGAAGGTTGTACCCAGATTTTGAGGAATAGGCCCCTATTTTATCCGGGAGCCAAACAAGTGAGTCTGCCATGTTGACATTTGGTCGGATTTGTCGAATAAGATCCTCAAGGTGAGGTAAGTGTGATCGAATCTGATTTACATTCCAGGAGTTAGAGTCTGTGTGAAGGAGGTCACTTACCTGGAGCGAGAGATCAGTTTGGGGGACTGGACCGAATGGTGTGACCTGTGAGGAGGTTAAGAGCCATGCGTCCTCCCATACCCTGATGCTCCTTCTGTTCCCTACAATCCAGCCAAGGCCTTTGCGGAGTACCTCTCTTCCTGCCATAATGCCTCGCCAACCGTGGGAGGGGTTTGAAGGCATCTTGCATTGCAGGAAAGAGTCGTCTATACAATACTTTCCAAGGAGAACCCTCCCTAGAAGGGAGTGCGAATTTGTTAATAGACGCCAGCTTATCTTTCCTAACAAGGCATCACTGAAGTTTTCAATCTCCCTGAAGCTTAGTCCTTCTGCAGTCTTCGGGAGAGATAAAGTATCCCAGGATGTCCATGCCATTTTTCGTTTTTCAGAGGTATTATCCCACCAAAAAAGAGTGAGCGCAGATTGGATTCTTTTACGAAGGGATTTTGGCATCTTGAAGTTTGACATCGCATATGTAGGTGTAGCAGATAAGACTGCTTTGAGTAAGACTTCTTTACCTGCCCCAGATAGATAGCAGTTTTGCCAGCCGAGAGCTTTCTGTCGGATGCGATCAACTATTGAAGTGAAGATATCACTTTTCCTTCTCCCAATATGTTCAGGAAGGCCTAGATACTTTCCAATTCCTCTTTCCTTGGTGATGTTAAGGACTTGTTTAACTTTTACCTTAAGGTTGTTTGGCGTTTTGGAGGAGAAGGTGATCGAGGACTTGTTGTAGTTGATGCATTGTCCCGATGCAGCTTCATACCGTTGAATTATTCCTGTTAGGGTTGTGCAGTCTTTCTCATTGGCTCGGCAAAAGAACATGGTATCGTCGGCGAAAAGCAGGTGGTTTATCGGGGGGGCTGCCCCTAGCTACCTTGACGCCTTTGAGTGAACCATTCCTCTGTCCCTCTTACCAGAGACTCGAGAGGACTTTTGTGCACAGGATGAAGAGGTAGGGGGAGAGCGGGTCGCCCTGTCGAAGGCCTCTAGTGGGGAAGACATTTCCTTGTGGGGAGTCATTGATGAGGAATGAATAGGATACTGAGGTTACACATTCCATCACCCAGGATATCCACAATCCACTGAACCCCATTTTTGTCAGAACTGCTCTCAGGAAATTCCACTCAATCCTATCGTAGGCTTTACTCATGTCGGTTTTAACCGCCATTGAGCATCGAACTCTTGCCTTGGAGGTTCGGAGGAAGTGAAGGATTTCGTGAGTGATTAGCACGTTATCAGAGATGGATCTACCTGGAACAAAGGCGGACTGATGCTCTGAGACCAGGTGGGGGAGGAACTTTTGTAGCCGTGTAGTCAGGATTTTGGCAATAATCTTGTAGGTGACGTTACAGAGGGCTATTGGTCGGTAGTCGGAGACTTTCCTCGGACCCGTTCCTTGACCTTTTGGGATGAGGCATACGTGAGTCTCATTCAGTCGGGTTGTCATTTCTCCAGTCGTAAAGAAATGTGCGACCTCGTTACAAATATCAGTTCCTGTGATATCCCAGTATGACCGGTAGAAACCTGCATAGAAGTCGTCAGGGCTAGGAGCCTTGTCTGGATGAATTGCAAAAGTTGCAGCTTTGATTTCCTCTACGGTGGGAGCTCTGGTAAGGGCAATATTTGTTTCAGAGGATACACATGGAAGGCTGATTTCTTCCAACACGGTTAGGTCGTTTAGCGGATTGGCTGTGAAGATTGAGTTGAAGTAGCTAGCTATGGTTGATGCAATTTGATCCTCCTCGTGGAAAATGGTTCCCGACTCATCTTCGATGACAGTGAGCCTGTTACGCGCTCTTCGTCCTCTGGTGGTGGCATGGAAGAAGCCCGTATTTCGATCCCCACTCTGAAGCGAGAGGATCCTCGACCGTTGCCTCCAAAATAATTCATCTGCTTTGTATGCTTTTTCCAGTTTTGCAGTGACTTGTGTGATGAAATCCGAGTCTGGAACGTTCGCAGAGAGAGCTATCTCTAGGGCATCTTGATGTTCCTTGATTTGTAGAGCACTGTTTGCTTGTTGCGCCTTTGTCCATTGTACGATGTTGTGTCTGCAGGCATTTGTTTTAGCTAGAACCGTAGGGAGTTGAGGGTTTTTCCAGTTTAGTACATCTTGCAAACTGCCGCATTATTAAGGTCATCTCTTCGTCTCCTCAATGAGGAGTCCTCATCTCCCATTCGAAATTATATTTGCTTCTGTGTTATCATCTACAGATCTAAGTTCTACCGTTTCCACTTCTCCTATCTTATTTGTTGGATTTAAAGATGTATCAACCCATGGCGACTTCCCGTTGCTTAAACCTCAAAGCTGGGATCCTTATCCATCTCTCCAACGAAGAGCTCCCATCCCCGTAAGGATTTTGCATCATCTCTGTATATGAGATCGGGTCTGCTTTAACTGCAGGTATGATACCTCTCCCAATGAATTTATCTATGAGATTGTGATTTTATCTATGTCCAACTCTCATAAATTTTGCAATCATGTGTTATCGACTACGAATGGTTCTCTACGTATATTATGGGTTTTAGTAAAGTTATTTGATAATAACCATCTTCTTCTACACAAGTAATAAATTAAAATATCTAATTCCTGGCATCCTTTCCGTATAGTGGATCCTTCTTAATTATGAATCCTTATGTTTGAGTTTGTTTCAGTCTAATCTGAGGAGAGAATAAGAGCTATATTAATGTCTAACAACCAGCAAGATAATCAGATTTCGACCACTAAGGGTCACATGTATATTTTATAGTTTTCCAAATCGGTCTAAAGTTTAAGTTTTAGGAGTCATTTCTCAAGTATATATATGCTGATAATGAATTTGCAGTTTTTTTAAACGTAATTGTATTCGTCAGTTTGAATAGGGCTGAACTGTTGTTTACAAAGCTGACAACTATATGTTATAGCTGATAAGTTGTGAAACGAATTTAGATAATCTTTACTTTAACAAAAGTCTTACTTAGATCGATACTAACAGTCTCATGCATAGTCAAAGTTTGAACTATAGTTTTCTTATAGTTTAGTTCCAATCAGTATCTATAATTGAAATTGCTCTAAGAGTGATTTTCTTGCTTTCTTTGGTATTTTACATGTTTCCTTTTACTTTAAAACTGAAATTGCTCTAACAGCTCTAATTAGTGTTGTTTTAAAATCATATTTGATAAACTCCAATACGTTCGTTTCTCTAAAACTCCTTCCCACAAAGTAACCTTTTTATTATACGTTTAAATCTCTAATTTGAATATGTATTTGACCGTTGCTTAACTGAACGTGGAAAGGACTATGAGTATGTTAATATGCAGCAAAACTCCTTTCCACTCCAATATGGTTATATTTTAAAGCTCTAATTAGAATATGTTATATGTTTCCACGGTCTTCATTGTATGTTTAAATCTCAAACGTCCTCTAACTTTAATTGTTATATATGCAGCAGATGGCAGTGGCAAGAGTAGTTCGAATCACAACCACCTCATACAATACAACTTAAGTGGTCTTCATACGAAATATCTACACAAGTTGATCATGAGATTTAAGTGACGCTTTACTCTGTTTTTAATAAATCTTTTACGTTCTTCCAAGTACAGTTTAAAAGTTATAACACAATCTACTCCAATTTCTTGAATCAAAGTTCATTTTAACGACTAGGTTTAAGTATAGTGGTCATTAGTGTCAGTGTATATTTTTACTGATACTTTATAATTTCTCATCTTCGAAACAACTTATAAAGCTAGCAACCCCAAAATTGAATGCATTGAATCGATTTAGGAACATAAGGGAAAAAACTTTAGTTTACTGAAAACAGATATCTATGTATTTCTCAAATTTTAAAACTTAAAAGTTTGATTCAGTTACATCTAAGAAATTATATGAACTCCTGATTTTCCATAGATTGTTGGAAACATAGATATGATACCAATGGAACATAAGTGGAACTGGTATCATATCTATGTTTCCAGCATAGAGATTTGAAGAAATGCGTCTAGAGATTTTGAAAATGAGAATTGCTCATCACCAAACTGCACAATCAGCAGAGACGACCTGTGAAAGAGGCTGAAAGCCAAAGTATATGGACCACAATGCCATAGAAATATGGGATAGTTTAAGTTCATTATTTCCAATTAAAATTATCCTTTAGAAACGTAACTAATGCATTCCAAAATAAATTTGTAAAACTTATCAAATTATTGCTCATATCATAAAAGACTAATAAATTATAATAATCCCCTAGTTGATATAGAAGTAAAATAAAAAGCTAAATTAGAGAAGAAAAAAATCAATTGATACCAACTGCAGTATACGATCAAACAAAAGCTAATGAGTAGACTATACGAGAAGAGAATTTAATCCCTGTATCGTTCATACAATATAACACATAAATAAATACATTAGCTTTAATTTAATTTTGTAGCATTTTCTAGTATAACTAAAACGGCCTTACCAAAATCGCAGCAATCGATGATTTTCCGGCAATTCTCCGGGAGAATTCTGCCGGCGATTTATGACTCTTGTAAAAAAATTCGATTCGAAGCTAACCGTAGTTTCCGATCTGATGCGGCGCTCGAAGCCATAGCTAATGCGTTGGAAGAGAAAGTACCAAACTTAGTGCTATACAATTATCCTTCCTTCTCCGGCGCTTTTTCTGCTCTCTTCGCTCATCTCTACCACTCTCGCCTCCGTCTTCCTTGTCTTTCTTCTGTCGTACCCTTTAGGTCAACATTTCTCTCACCGTTTTACCCCAGTTTCAATTAGGTTTTGAGTTGTATCGTTTTTGATGTAACTGTGAATTTGGGGAATCAAATTATGTAGGGTTGAAGATTTGTGTTTGGAGGGGTTCGAGAGGTGTTATCTTCTCGATTTTGTTGTTCCAAAAGACTTTGCTTGCCGGGAAACAGCTTGCGAGTATGGTTCAGTAATGTTATTTTACAACTGTTTTGGTTCATTAAAAGTTTTAAGGCCTTGTTTGTTTATTCATTTGGATGTATCATCTGAATGAACCATTCAAATGTTGTTCGTTTTTGTCAAAAAAAAAAGAGCATCATCCAGAATCATTCAGATGATCCATCTAAATGAGTTTTAAAATTTTAGGCAAAAATTTGAAACTCATTAGGATGATTCTAATTGGACTATTTGGATGGAGATGGTTCATCCAAAAATAATAGGGGAATTATTGATGGACCATCCAATTCCAAATGAACTATTTTTTTATTTTGTTTGTTGGGTCATTTGACATTGAGATGAATCATTTAGATGTATCATTTAAATAGATCATTTAGATGGAGATGCTAAATGATAAAACGAGCAAGGCCTAAGTCCTTTGAGGGTTTAATTTTGGTTCTTTGGGGATTAGGATCATATGCTTTGATCATCGGAGCTCGGCATTGACAAGGATTGGTTCGATAAAGGAAGATCACAAGACGAGGCTAAAGATTAATGTTGATACTGAAACGACTAGCTCAAAGGCTGTGTATGAATATTTCTCCAGTAAACTCACAGATCAAAGATCTCCTGAGGAGGTTAGTCGTCAGGACAAATGATTAATGAGTCTGCTTTGATTAGTATTTTACTCAAAAAAGTCTATATTTGCTAGGTAGAAGCTCTCAGCAGTTTGCTAAGTGTAGAAGACAAAGCTCGGATTGAATTAGTTCTTGATTATATTGAAGATATTGATCTTCGACGATGGAGATTACCAGATATCAAAGCTTTCAGCTTCGGTCTCAAGGATTGGCGCTCAGGGCTCAATTGTATCACCAATCCTTACATGTACGAACAGGTCTGAATAATCTGATCCATGATTTTTGGAATACTTTGCCTCTACATATATATTGTTTCCCCTTGTGAATAATTTTACTTAGAATCTGAGCATGTCTTTATACCCCATTCATTAGTTGATGATTTTCATGTCTCTATATATTATTACAGTTGTTAAGAATAAATTCGGCGGATCTCATCGCTTATGGGAATTCATATTTTTCATCTCGGCTTACTGATGCAAAGAAAGTGTTAAAGTTGAGTAAAGCTTGCAAGATCAGTTTGGGAAGAGGGTTATATGGAGAGTGTTTGGTAAATTAGCATTTTAACCTTTTTTGTTGCAATCAAAAATCCTCTTTTGTTTTAAAGAAAAATCATTGATTGAGACAGACTAGGTTTTGTTTTTACGCATAGGGAATTCGCGCAGACGGTAACAATCATCTAAGCGATGAACTTAGCAAGTTACTTAGCCTACAAAGTTCTGCAGCTGGTCTGAGGTAAATTTAATTTCCTTATGACGCTTTTTGCTTGTAATGAAGAATTGTGGATAGAGTAGGAGGGGTTGGTAACATCTCTTTGTTAGCAGGCCAATAGGAGCTGTTACATTTATGCAAAGGAACAACCTGAAAATGTGCTTGAGAAGTACTGATGATATAACTGATACATCTGAAGTTGCCAAGGTTTGTTTGTTTCTGACTGTAACATCTTCTTTTCTTATGGTTTTAGTGATCGATTAGACTTATATATCTATAATTTGGAAAAGGCTTATGGAGGAGGTGGAACATCTAGTTCAAGCTCGTTTATCATAAGAATGGATGAATATAATCAATGGCTTTCGAAGAATCCACCATGACAAGTTTAGTGATCAGAAAGAAGAGGGAAGCAGTCTGAGCTGTTTCCTTTCTTGTCCGGAGAACTGTACTAAGAAGAGGTAGCCTAAACAGAATTGTGTTTTGGGTCAGGTTTTTGTTAATATGATTTTGGTTTAGTTTGGTCTAGGCACCGCTATGGTTAAGGCGGTGAGATCGAACGGCCTAAATTTCAAGATGTGTAATACTTTCGATCGTACTAATTTTACAAAACAAATTGTTATTCGGTCCTCCTACTTCCTAAATTTTTAATACTGTACCCACTACTCTAAAATCGACTTATTCCACGTGGCAACAGCATCTCCATGTGCTTGGTCTTCACGTATTTTGAGCTCAAAAACGACATCGTCTCTACTTTTCTTTAAGTTTATTTAATAGAGCAAAAAATTAGACTTGGGGCGTCGACGTCGAGAAGTATCAGCATCTAGAAGCTTCCGTCTTCCTCTAGAAAAACAACTTTCTTACCTTGAAAAACCCTAAACCCTAACACGCAATTTCATCCGCATCATTTTGCGTCTTTCCTTAGCTGATCTAAGCATCTCTTGAATTTCAAAAAACACCATGGCTACCGCAGCTCTCCTCCGCTCATTCCGACGCCGTGAAGTCGCTTCCGCTCCTTTCTCAGCTTACAGAGTCGTAAGTCTCTCTATCTTTTTTTTCTCTCTTTCTTTACACGATCTGTACACGAAATCGGAGTTTCCAAGTGAGCTATATACGTGATCCGATTTGACTCATTCTTACTGAAAATTTGGTATTTGTGGGTTCTCGTTGGCCTGATCTGGTCTAATTTGTTGCAGCTCTCGAACAGTGGGAAAACGTCGTTGAACAATTCGTATCTCGGTCAGAATTTGAGAAGCTTAGCCAGAGCATTTAGGTATTGATTTCTCCATCTATTTTGCTAGCGCCGTCAAGATCTTGCTATGTTTCTGTTTTTAAAAGTTTTTCTTCTATTTGGTTCAGCTCAAAGCCTGCTGGGAGTGATGTCATCGGTATTGATTTGGGTACTACTAATTCCTGTGTTGCAGTCATGGAGGGGAAGGTGAGTTGATCATTTGTATGCTTTAGGGTTTTATTTAGGAGCTCTTTTAATTGTTTTGAGCTTACTTTGTGTGTGTTTTAATCTGATTTGTAGAATCCCAAAGTCATTGAAAATGCTGAAGGTGCTCGAACCACACCATCAGTTGTAGCGTTCACCTCGAAAGGGGAGCTTCTTGTGGGTATACCAGCCAAACGACAAGCTGTCACTAATGCGGCGAACACAATATCTGGAACAAAACGTTTGGTTGGGAGACTATACAATGATCCACAAACACAGAAAGAAATGAAGATGGTGCCTTACAAGATTGTGCCTGCACCTAATGGCGATGCGTGGGTTGAAGCCAATGGTCAGCAGTATTCTCCTAGTCAGATTGGAGCGTTTGTGTTGACTAAGATGAAAGAGACAGCTGAAGCTTACCTTGGGAGGTCAGTCAGAAAGGCAGTTATCACCGTTCCAGCTTACTTTAATGATGCTCAGAGGCAAGCAACGAAAGATGCCGGGAGAATTGCTGGTCTTGATGTCGAGAGAATCATAAATGAACCCACGGCTGCTGCTCTGTCCTATGGGATGACCAACAAGGAGGGTTTGATTGCTGTTTTTGATCTTGGTGGTGGAACTTTTGATGTATCTGTTTTGGAGATTTCCAATGGTGTTTTCGAGGTACTCATCTCCCAGTTGGTTTTATGTATCTGTTGCCTGTTCTGTTTTTTTCAAGGATCTTGCTTAATTGTTAAATTGCTTCTTTGCAGGTGAAAGCCACCAATGGTGATACCTTCTTGGGAGGAGAGGATTTCGATAACACTCTGCTAGACTTCTTGGTGAATGAATTCAAGACCACTGAGGGGATAGATCTCGCCAAAGACAAACTTGCTCTGCAGAGGCTTCGAGAAGCAGCTGAGAAAGCAAAGATTGAACTGTCATCGACTTCCCAAACTGAAATTAATCTCCCATTTATCACAGCTGATGCATCTGGAGCAAAGCATTTCAACATCACCCTAACAAGGTCAAAGTTTGAGAGTCTGGTGAATCACTTGATTGAGAAGACCCGCGATCCTTGCAACAACTGTCTCAAGGATGCCGGTATAAGTGCCAAGGAAGTTGATGAGGTTCTTCTAGTTGGAGGAATGACTCGTGTCCCCAAGGTACAATCTATTGTTGCGGAGATCTTTGGAAAGAGTCCAAGCAAAGGTGTTAATCCTGATGAGGCTGTTGCTATGGGAGCTGCTATTCAAGGTGGTATCCTTCGTGGTGATGTCAAAGAATTGTTGCTTCTGGATGTCACACCTCTATCACTCGGTATTGAAACACTTGGTGGGATCTTTACAAGACTGATCAGCCGAAACACAACCATCCCCACAAAGAAGAGTCAGGTATGCCCGTAAAAATTTGATCTTTTTGATGGAAAGTTACTAACTAGGGGATCCCTGAAGATTACATTGGAGTAAGACAAAACTAGGGTAGTGTGAGGAAGCTATGTGAGTTTGATATGTAGTGTCTTAGCAAGGCATGCTCGGGTTACTCCTCTCGGCATTGATTCCTACTGTTATTAATTTAGTGGATGGGAGCACATTCCTGTGAGATATACTAATTGATAAGCTATCCAATGGTCAATTGCGAAAATGTTGATTCTCTCATGTTATTCTTTTGAAGGTGTTCTCAACTGCAGCCGATAATCAGACTCAAGTTGGGATCAAGGTGCTTCAAGGTGAGCGTGAAATGGCATCAGACAACAAGCTCATGGGAGAATTTGATCTAGTAGGAATTCCACCAGGTCCAAGAGGGACTCCTCAGATCGAAGTGACATTTGACATTGATGCCAATGGCATTGTCACTGTTTCCGCCAAGGACAAGACGACTGGTAAAGAACAACAGATCACAATCCGGTCCTCTGGTGGGCTCTCAGAGGATGATATCCAGAAGATGGTGAGAGAAGCAGAGTTGCATGCTCAGAAAGACCAAGAAAGAAAAGAGTTGATCGACACCAAGAACACAGCGGACACAACAATTTACAGCATAGAGAAGAGTCTTGGTGAATACAGAGAGAAGATCCCAAGTGAAGTTGCCAAGGAGATTGAAGATGCAGTGGCGGATCTGAGGAGCGCCTCGTCTGGGGATGATGTCAATGAGATCAAGGCCAAGCTGGAGGCAGCAAACAAAGCTCTTTCTAAGATTGGAGAGCACATGTCTGGTGGTTCAGGTGGCGGCGCTGCACCAGGAGGAGGATCTTCTGAGGGAGGCAGCAGTGATCAAGCTCAAGAGGCAGAGTACGAGGAAGTGAAAAAGTGAAGAGAGTAACTAGATTTCGTAAATTCTTGCCACATGGGTTTTTTTTTAAGAGATTAGGATAGATGATGGTGGGTTCTCTATGTCCAAGAAACTTTTGCTTTTAGAAGAGCGTGCAATGGATCTGTTTTTGAAATAAGCTTTTTGTCAGGGAACCAAACTTGATGTTTTTCTGCTAAAAAACCTTTGTTATGTTAATGTTTCAAGATTTTGTCACTTCCATCGTACCAAAAATATTGGCAAGTAAAGTGGTGGAGAAACTACAAATCCAAACCGAAATATATATGTTATGATCTATGACCATCACAATATATCAAAAAACTTGGTGGGAATGTGGGATCCACCTCCTTAGGGGGTGAGACTGTAAGATTGCATCACAAAGCAAAGGTGACGAGAGAATCTGGGGAGTTGCATAAAGGTACGGTGGAGGCTAGGGAGCCACCCGATACCAAAACATGATTCTTTTGTCTTCGTCACCACAAGGGACGGGTACTTTGTATCGTAGCCGTCGACTGGAAGTGAGTCTATGTCCAGGTTTCTCCCATACCTCCTTTCCATGGTTTAATCCCTATGTCCTTTGGTATAATAAAACTACTAGTACGCTTCCGGTTTTACCATGTAATAAGCGTTTGGTTTATCGAATTACATGTGTAAGCCGAGACCTTATTGTCTTTGTCTATGACATCGTTTTTGTTTATGAAATGGGCTTTTTTATGGCGCTTGTGATGCCTAATTCCTCCCTTGAGGAGAAATCCTTCCTCTTCTATATCTCAAATGGAAGAGTGTGCCCATCTTTTTAGGAAATACTTCAAGAAAGCCCTCTAAAGGTAGGCATATGGCCTTTACAACTAATCAAGGATTTTGCTTCCTCTCCTCTTCGATTGTGTCTTTTGGAAGGCATAGTAATGACAATTGAAGCTATGTGCAATACAACACCTTTCTCCAAGTGTCCTCTCAGGTTCTTGGTTTTTAAGACTCTTGTCTTGTTCAGCGTGTGTCCACCCTTTCCAGGGACCTTTGGTGCACGCACAGAATCCAAATACCGCGTTCATTCTTTTGCAACGTCTGCGGCAATGGTTATCATGGTGGCTGATTAAGTGGCAGTGGTCGGTCATCTTTCACCACGAGTGGTCTCATTTTCTACGGCAACTCTTTACCTTTAAGACTTGTTGTCCTCTTTATGTATTTTATCACTTTTATGGTTTCAAGTCAAGATTTAAAGCTTGTGTTATGTACTTTTTAAGATCATTGTTTGTAATTTATTTTGTTCTCTTATGTAAGTTTATTGGTGTATTTGGCTTTTCCTCAAAGGAATGATTGTAAACCTTTAATCTAATATAATGGAGTGTTTGAAGGAAAAAAAAAAAAAGAACGTGGGATCAATAGTTTTACACTTTTACTTTTTACTTGGTTTCAGTTTCAAAATTCTATCACAGTGTTCCAAAATAGTTTAATTCGAAGACCCGCTAAATGAACCAGAGGTTTATGATCTAGAACTCATTGTAAAACGTGCGGGTAACTTTGGGGGAATTTGTAATTTACGAAATTACCCTCTAATTTTATGTTGATTTAATCGAGAGATCATTTGTTTGGTTTACTTGTCTCTCGAATTGCTCTCGCAGGAAGATTAGCAAAAGCAGTGATCCGAATCTGTAAAGATGGCAGCCACGGCTCTTTTCCGATCGATTCGCCGACGCGACGCCGTCTCTGCGCCTCTTTCTGCTTACAAATCTGTATGTTATTATTTTATTCACTCGTTGATTGCTTTCTCTCTGGTGAAATTATTTGTTAGATCGGAAAAAAAAAAATTGGGATTCGTTTAGTTTTTTCGTCTTTGCTCCTTCATGATTTACCCTAATGTGAGCTCTGCTTAGTTTTTGCTTCATATATATATCCATCTGTAGAATTCGTGTATTTATGTGTTTTAATCCTTTCATATACACAAAAAAAATTGAGAATATGAGATTGTGTTGGGAAGTAGTAGATACGAATCTGTTTACCCGGAATGATCTTCTTAAGGCTGTTAGCAATTTCCCTTTTGATTGATTAATTGAGAAAGCTTGTAGTTAAATATAGTGCCAACAAATGTTGGAATGATGAAGAAGAAGAGTGTTTTTTTATATATACTCAAGTGCTCTTGAAACATTCTTGTTTTGCAGCTTGCTGGCAATGCTCAACCTTCATTGGGTAGTTCATACACTGGTCATAACTATGCAAGTTTGTGTAGAGCTTACGGGTTGGTTTCTTTGTGATACTAATAATACCATATTAGAATCAACTCTGTAAGAGTTGTCATTTTTTTTTTTTTTGACTATGACATGTTTTCTTTTATAGGTCGAAACCTGTTGTGAGTGACATTCTTGGTACTGGTTTGGGCACTAACAACACTAGCAATGCCATTAGAGAGGAGAGAGAGGTGCAAAATAATGACTTTGTCCACATTTTTGTTTGATTTCTGCTTTTGTAATGTTTAAGAAGCAGCTTAACTTATACTTTTTTTTTTTGCCTGGTGATCCTTGTTTCGATTATTTCCACAGCAGTCAAAAGCTACTGAAACTGCAATCGTTGGAGCTCAATTGACTCGATCTTTCCGAGCTCTTGATGTGGGATCATCGAAACGCTTGTTCTCTACAATCTCAGCGGATATAAAGGCAACACACGAGGAACCGAAAATCAAAAGCTTTCGGCCTTTATCTCCTCACCTTCCCGTTTACCAGCCTCAGATGAACTCCATGTTATCGATCTTCAACAGAATCTCAGGGGTTTACTTAACTGGAGTCACTTTCGCTGGCTACCTTCTCTACCTGAAAATGGGTATGATTTGCCTCACCTACCCAAGTTTCTACCAAGTCCTTTACCATACACAACAGCAACTTCCAATCATCACCTCGGTTACTGCATTAGCTGCGATTTACCATACTATCAAGAGTACTCACTCACTCTTGACCCATTAAATAAAGAACTTCCGCAAAGCTCTTTCAGTCAAGCCGCCAAAGTCTCCAGTAAAAGTGTCTTTTTGAGATGAACAAGATTAATAAAGAGACGAGAAACATTTGTCAAACTCTGTCTTGAGAAGGGCAAAGATTTAACATCTGTTTTTGGATTTTAGGCTTTTTAAGGCTATGTTTGTTTGCTTTTCTTTGTTCTCGGATCTATTTGAAGGGGGTTTAAATCATGTAATAAATGTTTCCCAAGGTTCTGTTTCTACGTTATACTCTTTTGCTGCAAGTTTTTTTTCACAAAATTTGTCAACTTCATATATATCTTCTTCGATTCGCTTGTTGTTATCCCAATCTATGAATTGGTGACAATGAGACGGCATAGTTGCTGTTAACATTATTTGCACTTCGCTTCTACATATCAATACATAAACCATTGAGTAAATGTCTCATTTTGGCCTTCAACAATACGCAGTACTCACGCTCTTAATCCCAAAAGCGATTCAGTCAAAATATTTTGTTTTATTTGCAGTGATGATTTTAAATTTTTATAATGCAAAAACCAAACAATATCAAGAACTCTAATCTCTTTCTCTAGAAGTTTATTAGTTATTTTATTGATACAGTAACGAGTTTTTATATTTCAAATCCTTACCGAAAAAGAAAGACCTTTCCACATCCGATAAGAAAAGACTTTAAGATCAGAGCTCGCATCTCTATAGCTCCTGCGATTCCTCTTACAACCCTGAATACACAATCTCCTATTCTTTATATAAAAACCAACGCAAACACTTCTGCAACACACAGTATCTTCTTTTCTTTTTTCAACGCTCGAGTCCTCTGGTTCTTCTTTAGCAGATCGCATTCTTTGTTTTCTAGCAATCCAAGCTATGTCGAATGATAATGGCAAAAACCCTATGCCCAACGATAGGGGCAACGATCTTGTTTTCACCGCTTTCGAGAATCTTAATCTCTATGGCAACTATAACTGTTACAACCCAGGAGAAGCCAGCAACAACAACCACCCCAACGTCAACGTTTATAACGTTGGTCATATCTCCGTCGATCGTTTCAACGTTAACGCTCCTCCGTTCATTCCGACGAGGATGATCCAACCAGGTGCTTCTTCCTCCAGATCAACCTCCGCCAAACCCTTCTTTTCTTCTCAAAGTTTCGTGAGCCCCGGCGTAGTCAAAGATCGTAGCTCTCTATCAGAACTCTTGGACATGATGACGTGTGTAGAACGTTTCACTGAGTTCCAAAAGTTCCTCCAACGTCTCGATACCTATCCAACGGCTGAGAGGGAGAGCCACTTGTCAGCGATTGGATCATTGTTAACCAAGAACAACTGGACTTTTCTTGATTTGGCGGCGAACCAATACGGCTCACAAGCTTTACGAACCCTCTTTAAACGCAGCCCTGTCTTAGATCATCTCTTATTCGGCGCCGTCTGCATGAACTTCTTCCCGCTCATGACTAATAGGTGCGGTCGTGGCTTGATCATCCCCGCTATACGAGCCGTCGATAAAACCAGGAAGGAGGATCTCTACAGGCTCACGTACGAATACACTCTGGACCTCGCCAGGCTAGAAACCGGATGCCTTGCCCTAAACGATGTGTTTCAAGAGATCAGAGGCAAATACAGAGACCTAATCTTCGAGTGCGTCGTCAAGAACGCGGATTGGTTATCTTTTGACCCCTACGGAACACACGTTGTTCAGAACTTTCTGACACTTCAGAACCCTGGTGCAACAACTGCAATCGCCGAGAGACTTCGTGGAAGTTTCTTCAGGTTGGCGAAGGAGAGACTAGGAAGCTATGTGGTGGAGAAGTGTCTCAACTCGGCTTTTGCGAGAGATAAAGTGTTGGAGGAGTTTAGAGGGAATGATAGAGAATGGGTGAGAATGGCTAATGATAAGTTTGGCAACTTTGTGGCACAGTGTGCGTTGAAGGTGATGAAGGAGAAACAAATGACTTCAATGTTAGGAGAGTTTTTGGAGAAGCTGAGGCCTTACTTTTGCAAGATGAAGACTGGACATGGGAAGAACACATTGAGAGTGATTCAAGAAGAAATTGAGGGATGGAGTGATTAGTTTCTCTTGACATATATGAATCGAGTGTTTTTGGTGTTTTTTTTTTGTTTGGGTTAGTTTTCTGATGGTTCTTCATTGTCTAGTCGATCGTAGTGGTGTTAAGGTTTTTGGTTCTAATAGTCACCTACTATTTTATGCCAACACTTTTAAATAGTTGTCTTGCTTGTTCATTATTTTTTTTTTTTCTACAATCATATCAAAATTGTGGACAACTCTATTATCAAAAATCCGAATGAGAACCAATCTGATTGACATCCATTAATGATGTAAAGAGACAAGAAATAAAATTGATAAGACAAATTTGGGAGCAAGGGGAAGAAGGAAATCAATTTGAATCCGAATGACAAAGACAAGATAACTTTTTATATGGACACCTGGTTTCTGGATTGAGACATGTAATTAATTTAGCAACAAAATAATAAGGACAAAGACTTGAGATGATGATAATCATAATGGTGATGACAATATAATGATTGTCCCTTAGTAAATTATTAAAATGAAATGATATGACAAGTATGGGTCATGTGTGGTGGTGTATTAGTTAGTTAAGTGTGAGAGCAAGTCAGTCTCTTTTTAACATCCAATGCTTTCTCACCTAACACACCTATTTTTTCCAACAACACATGTCCATACTATTTAACTTCCATTGCGGACCACATGCAATGAACATTATACAAATACAGAGATTGAATCAAATGGATTAATAGTTCTCAAAATCTGTGAGTGAATTAAAGATAGATAAAACGAATTTGTAATTGGATAACAATGTTTATACACCACTAAACGGGTGGGTGAACAAGAGACAGGAGACGAAAAGGTCCAAAAAAGCATACTTAAAAAGTTAAAACAAAACACTCTCAAAAAGAAGTAGAAGTTACCAAAATAAAATAAAAAAAAACATCAAAAGTGCTTCCAATTTGATTCATCAGAAATCCAGATTCCAATTTGATCCAAAACACTTTTAACAGATATTATAAAATACTTTTGGGAGATATGGATGGATAATGATATCAGCTCAATTTCACACACACTCACACCGAATCTGTTACTTTTGGTGCAGCCATGTTAACCACTTTCCCATCCGGTCCGGTTCTCAGATCAGTCATACCACTAACCGGTTGACCGACTCCCTGGTACTGCTGCTGCTGCTGAGGCTGAGGTGGTGGCGGTTGAACCATCATGCCATCCCCAGCCACTGTGTAGTACACAGGTTTCCCCATCTGTGAATATGGTTCCTGTAAACCCATTGTTGGACCAACACTCGTCATAACTTGGGGACCAACACTAGTCATAACTTGTGGACCACCAGAATACGGTGGCTGTGGTTGAACCACGTTGTAACCTGATTGGTTCTGCTGCTCCATGTATGCATCAGGATGAGGATGCATTCTCTGAACAGGTGGGTAATACCCTTGGTTTCCTTGTACTGTCGGTGGTCTCATGACGCTTTGGTATATTGTCCCTGGAGCTTGTGATTGAGCTGGAATCATATACACTTGCTGCTGCTGCTCCGGTAGATTCTGTGACGTGGTGGTTGCGTATACGTTCCCCGGAATATTGTTGTTTCCTTGCCAGTAGCCAATCGGAGGTTGTGGATTCGTCGTCGCCGCCGCCGGATTTTGAGCGTATGTTGGTGAAAAGTATCGTCCGCCTTCATCTTCGCTTTTTCTTCTGTACATAGCCTCTTGTTGTTGCTGTTGTTGAAGAAGCTGATTCTGATGATTCTGATGCATAGCCTCTTGTTGTTGATGAAGCTGGTTCTGATGTATTATAGCCTCTTGTTGTTGTTGTTGTTGTTGATGAAGCTGATTCTGATGTAGCATTTGTTGTTGTTGTTGTTGCTCTTGATCTCTGATTTGAATCCTCTGAAACTCCTGGATTTGTCTTTGAATCTCCGCCGGATTAACGCCGTGATCCGGCTGTAACATCCGTTGATCTACGAACATCTGCGGCGGCGGTTCGATCACCGCCGGTTCTTGTACCGGTTGAGGCACCTTCACTGGAGACGGAGGAATCGGAGCCGCTTTCTCCGATCCAAACAAAAAATCAGCGGCGGAAACAGATTTCTCCGATTCAGGTCGGCTAGGGATAGGATTAAGCGTATCTCGATCGGATTTAGTGGAACCTTCGGAGCCGAAACCGCCGGAGATGGGAGAAGAAGGGAAGAGAAACAAACGCATCCGAGCTGGTTTAGAGGACATACGAAGCAATCGATCGTACTCATGCATCATGTGCTCCAGATCTTCATCGTTAGTCACCGAGATCAACGCATCTAAATCCTCACCTGGAAGCTGATACTTGAACGATATCTCACCTCCTCCTCCTCCTCCATCACCGCCACCGCCACCGCCGTTGCAGACGGCGGAGAGTTTGGAGACCAAAGAGGGAAATCTGATGCCGCGATCTACGGACATGATTTTGGTATCTCCGTTAACATAGGTAAGCTGGTTATCGTGTGGGCGGGGCTGGATCTTTCCGCCATAACTGCACATGAGCTTCACCTTGTAGCTCTGCTGCTGTTGTTGCTGGTGGTCTTCCCACGGCGGCGGGTTCTCAAACTCGACGTCGCGAGATCTAGGCGACGATTCAGCTGAATCTGGATACGAGTTGTACGAGAATTTATCCATTTCTTGCTGATATATTTTCGAAATTATCTTCGTCTTCGTTGCTTAATCCATGAAAAAAAAAAATTCTGGAGTTGGGTTTGTTTGGTAGTAGAGAGTAGAAATGGAGAGGACTAGGAGGGAGGAGGAAGATGGCTAATTTTATCACGGAGGTGGTTTTGGGAAAGGCTAACGTGACAGGATAGTGTTTTGTGGTTTTTGCGTGAACTCTTTTGGTTGATTACACGTGGGATTAAAGTATTGGTTGGAAGTGATGAGGATTGAGGTGACGGGGGTGTGAGGTTAGCTAAAAGTCCATTGATTTAGCTGGACTTTTGCGGCATTTTTGTGGGGGCCAGTTAGTGTTTTAATTGCGTGTTTGATAGATTAAAAAAAGCCCATAGTTTTTTTGAGTTTTTTTTTACTTATGATTAAATTAGTTAATCTACTGTATTACTCCATTATCAATCATATAATGATGATGTCTGTATATAATTTCTGAGAGTGTCATCAAAATACCACGTGATCTTTGCTTCAAAGTTCAAAGCTTTCCTCTTCTACATTCAAAATTACAGCATCCCAAGACAAATACAATCCCCAATCATTCACACTTGTTATATATATCTTCTCGGATTCATAAGAACAAAACTAATTAATAGTATAAAAAACGGACTAACTGCAACATTTTGATTATTGGTCAAGTCCACAAACAATATCAAATCAACATAGACTACGGTAATTTTCGCTGATTAACTCTTTTGGTTATCTTGTCCCAACATGATGGAGGAGAAAGAAACCATCTCTGCATGCATTATTTATAAGGACTCTTTTTTTGTCAATCTATTTATAAGGACTCTTGTCAAAGTTTTCCAATCCAATGTCTGACAAGTCACACAAGCGTTTTGTATATCTCTTCGGTGGAGTGAACTGTATCGCGGAAAATGGATTCTCGCATACTTCATATATAGTATCATCACGGTTTCCGCCGTTGGCAGAGAGATCCATCTCATTGCATGCTCAATGTTTCTGAGCTGCTTTATGGGATGATGCATGGTGAGATATAAGCAGAGAGTGAATACTCTGGATTTCGTAATCTGTCCAAAGATATTATTAACTCACAGTAGCTTGGATCTGAGCTTTTTAGTTTGTTTGTTTCCTGCGTCTTTTTGTACAACTTTACTACAATTTTGAGATTATTTACTTAGAAGTTAGAACAGATGCTCTGTAGAATGTGTTGCGATAGCTTAACTAATATATAGCCTGTGATGTTTTATTATTCAATTTCTAGGTGAAGTTTTCGATTAGTTTGTGTTGTGACATACCATATATATATATATATATATATCCAGGTAGATAGATTATCTCAAGTAACCAAAAAAAAAACAAAAAAAAAACCCTCAAAGTCTCTCCGCCGCTCCAAACAGATCTAAAACCTAAATTTTCCTTTCTCTCTCCGATCGAAACCATGTCTGATGTCCCCGTCAAGCTCTCCAGTGAAACAGTAGTCATCTGGGACTTGGAGGAATGCCCGATCCCAGAAGGTCTAGATGCTTCCGATATTTGTAGAAACGTGAATGAGTCGCTTCATCAGGGTGAGGGTTATGTTCTATTCAGGGCTCACTTCGACTTTTTTAAGTTCATTGGTGAAATTGGAGGTAGATATGTAGAAATTATACACGTACCTTCAGGTGAAGAATCTCTCCCTCTCCTTTTATCTCTCTCAGTTTTACCTATCTTCTCTGTATCTTTGATGATCGATCATCTGCGTTTATATATATATATATATTTTCAGAAGCTAGAGGAGAGACGTAAAAAGATTTTAGTGGAATTGTTAGGATTTGTAGTCAGATGCTATTACACACCAGTAAACATGATGCTCATCGTTGGAGACATCTCAGAACAAGGGCTCTCATCTTTTTGAAAAATCAGAATTTCCACAATGTTTTCTTGGCACTGCCTCATGTTCCATCATCCGAGGAGGTCCTTGATACAGTAAGTGGGTTTTGGCTTTGGAAAAAGCTATCGCTGGGAGAAACTCCTCGTTTTTTCTCTCCCATTCCAAATGTGGGCGTTGCGAGGCATATCGACTTGTCCTGTAAGAACGCAGACAGTAAGAAGACATGTGTTTTCTGGGACGTCGTGGATTGCCCGGTGCCTGAAGGTTACGGTGGTGTTAGGGATGTTTCGCAGAACATTAGACAGTCCCTTAAGAAATCCGGTTACAAGGGTGAGGTATCCATCAATGCTTATGTGAATCAGACCAATGATGATTTTAACGAGTATGCTTCTACCGACCCGGGATTCAAGATCATACTTGCTCCACAAGGTTGTTAATTCCCTTGAATCTCTTTTAATACTCACTTCTTCTTGATATCGATCGGTTTATATATATATATATATATATATATATACAGGAGATAGAGATGCTAGACTTGAGATGCTTCTAGTGGACCTTATGATCTGGGCAATTGAAAATCGTCCACCTGCAAATTATATGCTTATCCTTGGGGACATCTTCGTGGGAGATGATGATTACAGGGAGTTTGTCAAGGCATTTGTCACCTTGAAAGGTTACACGTGTCTCTTGGCACAGCCTCAAAAGTCTGTAGTGATGGATTCNTGTGTTTTCTGGGACGTCGTGGATTGCCCGGTGCCTGAAGGTTACGGTGGTGTTAGGGATGTTTCGCAGAACATTAGACAGTCCCTTAAGAAATCCGGTTACAAGGGTGAGGTATCCATCAATGCTTATGTGAATCAGACCAATGATGATTTTAACGAGTATGCTTCTACCGACCCGGGATTCAAGATCATACTTGCTCCACAAGGTTGTTAATTCCCTTGAATCTCTTTTAATACTCACTTCTTCTTGATATCGATCGGTTTATATATATATATATATATATATATATACAGGAGATAGAGATGCTAGACTTGAGATGCTTCTAGTGGACCTTATGATCTGGGCAATTGAAAATCGTCCACCTGCAAATTATATGCTTATCCTTGGGGACATCTTCGTGGGAGATGATGATTACAGGGAGTTTGTCAAGGCATTTGTCACCTTGAAAGGTTACACGTGTCTCTTGGCACAGCCTCAAAAGTCTGTAGTGATGGATTCTGCGGTAACGAAATGGCTTTGGAAAAGCCTATCAACTGGAGGAGACCATCTTGATGATGCTGCCCTAAGTGAAAGTTCACAAGGTACTGACAATAATAATTGTATGGTTAGCTCAGGAGGAGACCATCTTGATGCTACCGCCCAAAGCGAAAGTTCACAAGATATTGACAATAATACTTGTACGGTTACCGTTGGAGGAGACCATCTTGATGCTACCGCCCAAAGCGAAAGTTCACAAGATATTGACAATAATAATTGTACGGTTACCGCTGGAGGAGACCATCTTGATGATGCTGCCCTAAGCGAAAGTTCACAAGGTATTGACAATAATAATTGTACGGTTACCGTTGGGGGAGACCATCTTGATGCTGCTGCCCAAAGCGAAAGTTCACAAGGTATTGACAATAATAATTGTACGGTTAGCGCTGGAGGAGACATCTTGATGTTGCTGCCCAAAGTGAAATTTCACAAGGTATTGACAATAAACTTGTACGGTTAGCGCTGGGGGAGACCATCTTGATGCTGCCCAAAGCCAAAGTTCACAAGGTATTGACAATAATACTTGTATGGTTAGTGCAAGTTCATAAGGTGGTTGTCGTAGCCTTGAAGTTAATTCTTACATGTTATAGCATAAAACTCGGTTTCTTCTTGTTTTGAAAGGCTTCTACCCAATATCTCCTTCGGTTGATAAAAGCACTGTGAAAGCCGCAACACGCTCTTCTTGCCGTCGGATAGAAACACGCTCTTCTTGCCGTCCGATAGAAACCATGTCTGAATTCTCTGGTAAGATCTATCTATCTATCTATCTATCTGTTGTTTATTGCCAATCTCCTTGGCCTTGATGAAGCGTTAGATGTGCTTTACCTTTGCTTCATCTCTTGTTTTTCCCTATTGCATGCAGACACTAAGAAGACATGTGTTTTCTGGGACGTCGTGGATTGCCCGATGCCTGAAGGTCACGGTGTTAGGGATGTTTCGCAAAACATTAGACAGTCACTTAAGAAATCGGGTTACAACGGTGAGGTATCCATCAGGGCTTATATGAATCAGACCATGGATGATTTTAACGAGTATGTTTCTACCGACCCCAGATTCGAGCTCATACATGCAGAAGGTTAATAATTCCTTGAATCTCTTTTAATACTCTTTTTTTTTTTTTTCTCTCTCACTTATTATGTGTGCTTCTTCTTGATATCGATCGGTTTATATATATTTTTTCAACTTATGTGTGCTTCTTCTTGATATCGATCGGTTAATATATATATATATATATATATATATATATATATATATATTCAGGGGATAGAGTTGCTAGACTTGAGATGCTTCTAGTGGACCTTCTAATCTGGTCAATTAATATTCGTTCACCTGCAAATTATATGCTTATCCTTGGGGACATCTTCGTGGGAGATGATGATGATTACAAGGAGTTTGTCAAGGCATTCGTCCGGTTGGAATTTAGACATTTCACATGTCTCTTGGTACAGCCTCAAAAGTCATTAGTCATGAGAGATTATGTGGTAACAAAATGGTGGCTTTGGAAATACTTATCAACTGGAGTTGACCATCTTGTTGCTGCCCAAAGCGAAAGTTCACAAGGTGTTGACAATACTTGTAGTGTAGCCTTGAAGTTTCTCTTTCATTTTATTGCATAAAACTCGGCATAAAACTCGGTTTTGAAACGCTGCTATCCAAAATGGAAAAAAGATTGCAAGTGAAAGCAGAATAATATATTTCCTTTTTTTTTGGATGCGGTAGCTCTTGTACTGCTGTGGGATCTTGTTTTTCTCTTTTTAAAATGAAAGAAACTAAATGTGAATTAAAAAAAAACATTTTGTTCATTACTCGAATGTATATCTCATTCTCTCCTCTTTGTAGTGAGAGTATAGACATATTGTTGGAGATTGTATAAGTTTTGGTTTAGACTGGCATAGCTTAAATTTCATTGGTTATGTCAACCGATCGAGTTAGATATGCTTGTTGTGGGGGACATCTCAAAATATAAGGGATGATAGTCTGAGATGTGATGGGATTGGAATGTAAAAATACTCGGAAGTTTTTTTCTTAATCCGGGATCACAGTTATGTTCTTATAGACTTCCATTGTCATAATATTTCGAAAACAAGCAACCCCAAACTTTAGAGCTGTTAAAATGGGCGGACTGTCCATGGTCCGCCCATGTTCAAATCATTATGGACCGGTTAGAGACAAGTTCATATTTGGAGTGGGTCTAAATGGTTTTGGTCCGCTTTTGCCCACAGACAAAATTGAACGAACAATGTGTACATTGGGCGGCCCATAATACTAAAAAATCTAGGTCAAAATTGATTTGGAAAAAAAATTATACTTGTATTTTTTTTAATTTTATAAAATATGTTATCCGTTAATGGACGGGTCGTTAATGGACACAGTCAGGTATGTGTCAAAATCAAACCTTAGCATTTTAAAAAGACACTCAAGTCTCGAACCGCCGCTCCAAACAGATCTAAAACCTAAATTCTCCTCTCTCTCTCTCGAGTAGAAAAATTCTTGCCGGCCGATCGAAACCATGTTAAAGTACTTCTCCGGTAAGATCTCTATCTATCTATCTGTAACTCGAAATTTGTTTTTTTGCCCTTGATGAAGCGTTAGATGTGTTTTATTCTATATATTTTTGTTTTGTTTTGCCTCTCTTCATAACTGTAACTGTATATACATCTCGGCCTCGTAGGCGGCGACGTTAATAAAACAATTATAATCTGGGACGTGAAGGCATGCCCGATCCCTGAAGGTCTTGACAGTTATGATATTTGGAAAAACGTCCAAAAATCCCTATCGAATATTGGGTATCCAACTACACACATTCTAGAATTTAGGGCATATTGTGATTATTTTCTAACGGATGATAGTAGGCCTAGCGGTCCTTATATTCCTTTGATGCACGCATCTTCAGGTGACTCTAAAGGTGAAGACTCTCTCTCTCTCTCTCCCTCTCTCTCCCTCAGTTTTACCATATCTTTTGATGGTCTGCGTTTATATATATATTCAGAAGCTGAAGATGAGAGACGTAAAAAGATTTTAGTGGAATTGTTATGCGAGGCAGGCGAAAATCGCTCAAGAATGAACTTGTTGCTGATCATTGGAGACGTGTCAGAACAGACTCAGTTCATGAGGGCTCTTAAGTTTTTGAAAGAGGCGAAGCCCCACAATGTTTTCCTGGCACTCCCTCGTCCTCCATCATCAGAGGATTTGGTTGCAACTGTACGTGAAGTTTGGCTTTGGGAAACCTTAGCTGTTGGAGGATATCCTATGGGCTATATTCCAAGTGAAGACGATTCTGATTATGATTCTTCTGACGATTAGTCACCAAAGCTCGGACGAAGCATTTTTATCTTATTTGAACAATCTTCTGTTTAAGTGAAATTCCCAATCTGTTTTACTAGTTATTTCCTCTGTTTCTAGTGGAACTATCTTTCTATCAAGACCAAATCAACATCTTGTGTAATAGATGGTGAAGGAACAATTGGAATTTTTTTTATTTATTTATTCACATCTAATAATTTATTGAGCTGAAGAATGAAACAAGTCATGAATCCGAGCAAAATGACCAAAATCTTTATCAAAAGAATAACTGTCTGCATGCTGGGGATGAGGTCTGTGCAGAACAATAAGGGCATTTGAATCTGCGGGAAGCACAGTTCTTGCTCAGTCTAATCACTGACTGCATGCTAATAACATGACGGCAAGGCATCATCATCATTGGCGGGTTCTCTTTGCTGCAGCTCTCATCTCTACTCACTGGACAAACGAAAACCGAGTGAAACTGTAACTCATTCCCCAACTCCAGAGGAACCGGGACCTGTTTCATCTCTTCCCATTCTTCTTTCTTCAAAGGCGCCATTACGTCAACCAGTTTTAAAAGTGTCGGTAAGCTCTCTAAACCCGCTGATAAAGCCACAGTCAACGGGGATCTCGACGGCTGATCAAGGAGATGGTAATATTCCCTGATGAGCTCTTTGGTTATCTTGTCCCAACATGATGGAGAAACCATCTCCGCATAAGGACACTTGTCAAGTTTTCCAATCCATATCTGACAAGTCACAAGCTTTTGTATCTCTCGTAGGTGGCCTGAACAGTATCTCGTTAAATGGGTTCTTGCATACTTCATAGCGTCATCACGGTTCCCTTCTCTCAACATATTACAGTACTTCAAACTTACAAGTTTAAACTCCATCTCTGAACTCTTTTCCTTGAGCTTTCCTCGGTTGGCAGAGACCCATCTCATTGCTGGCTCAATGTTTCTAAGCTTCATTGACTCAATGATTTGCTTGATTTCAACTGACTGAGATCTAACCTCAGTTTCTTCCTCTTCACCAGCCTCCTTAACCAAACAGTCACCAACCTCGAACAACCCTTCTCTGTAACAATGCTGGATAAGTATCTTATTCACTAAACGGATATCGAAACCAATGTTTCTGCAGGCTAGAGATATGTCACGATGGTAAAAACTCTCAAAAGTTTTCACCAACTTGTCAAGACCCAGTTTTGTTTCCTTTTGTGATCTCTTAAGCTGGATAGTAGGGAGAAGAGCATCAAGCTTTTGCCTCAACTCGGCGAGAACAGATTCAGGTTCCACTCCATCGTTGTTACCTAATTGGATTCGACTCAACGTATCTTGGATTGTATCACAAACAAGATCGATAACATCAAGAGAAACAGAGTGATGCAGCTTCTGTTTCTTAGTAACTCGATCTAATGCATCTTTCATAACAGCAGTTGTCTGATCCATTCCTCTTCTTGATTGATTTAATCAGCTTAAAATTTTCACTACCAAACTGCAAAACACACACAATGATATATAATTACGAATCGATTTCTTTTTTTTTGCCCTAATAATAATAGTAAGTAAGCAAGCAGATAATATTACCAATAAACCCCGAAAGCAATGATATATAATTACGAATCAATGGATTTACAATGAAAATTGTGTAACAAATCATCAAAAGCAATAAATTCTGAAGTCAGTAAATAGAAAAAGATGTGGAGTACCGTAAAAGGCGACTGAGAATTTCGAAAATTCAGAATCCAAAAGCCATTGCAAGAGAGGTAAGCGAAACCATAAAATCCGATTATGTAATTTATAAGGAAGATGATTTGGCATCATGATGAATCAAAATTGTTAAGATTTGGTTTCTGAAAACATGGAACCACTTGTTTAATTATTTCAATTATTTCACAAAATCTACATTAATGGAATATCTTTAAAGAAAATGTTAATATAGTTACGTTGACTTAGACACTAGTGTATAGGTCTGATACTTGGTTTGGTGATGGAGCCTCTATTCGACCGGTTTGGTCGGATCCGGTTATTAAAAAACGTTGTAAAAGGCGCAACACGTTTATCAGCTAAACGATAGCCACGTCCTGAGCACTGCGTTTGCTATATTGTCTTTACTTCTCTTGATTTTGCATTTTCTTGGTTTTACTTATTACTCTAGACTTCTTTCTTTTGAATATGAGTTTATTGAAGTTTCTTCGTTGATCTAATCTTCATACTGTTTTATGTTCAAGAAGTGACACTAAGAAGCAGAGAAAATGAGAAACGACCTAATTAGCTTCCTCTTCTTATATCTATTGACCATCTCCTCCATTCATGTTGATGCGTGTTCTTTGCTTGTGAAGTATCTTCCTGGTTTTGAAGGTCCTCTTCCTTTTGAGCTCGAGACTGGGTAATAAACAAAAGTTTATCTCCTTATTCTAATATATGTCAAAATCAGAAGCAAAACACACACACAGAATTAATTAAGACTCCTTAATTAGGTTCTAAATAACATGTCTCTTTCTTCTTTTGCATGTGGGTTTTACGACAAAGATATGTGAGTATTGGTGAATCTGGAGACGTTGATCTCTTTTACTACTTTGTAAAATCAGAGAGAAATCCAGAAAATGATCCTTTCATGATCTGGCTCACTGGTGGCCCTGGCTGCAGCTCCATCTGTGGATTGCTTTTTGCCAACGGTAACCAATCTTCCATTTTGTATTATGTTAATGACTCGTGGCTCTACTGAAAGTTTAAAATGTCAAGTTACTTGATGGTTAATTTGGATGATTAAGACAAGTATTCAAGTTGAAATTTCATTGTTTGTCTTTCTTATAGGTCCTTTAGCTTTTAAAGGGGATGAATATAATGGAACAGTGCCTCCTTTAGAGTTAACATCTTTTTCATGGACAAAGGTTAAGAGAGATTACTCTCTTTTTTTTTTTTTTTAATTATAATTACAATTATAGTTCTCTGTCTCTGAGAAGAGCAACATTTTGAATTTATATTTACTCAATTGTTGTTCAGGTGGCTAACATTTTGTATTTGGAATCTCCTGCTGGCTCTGGATATTCTTATGCAAGAACGCGGCGTGCTTTTGAGTCGAGCGACACCAAACAAATTTACCAAATTGACCAATTTCTTAGGACGGTTAAGTGTTCTTTTTGCTCTGTTCTTGTGTTGGTTTTTTTTCTTTCTTTCTCTAAACTGTTTTTAGTGTGATTACTTGCAGTGGTTTGTGGATCACCCGGAGTTTATATCGAATCCATTTTACGTTGGTGGAGATTCATTTTCTGGGTTTATTGTTCCAGGGGTTGTTCAACAGATTTCACTTGGTAGCCTTTTGTAATCACCACTTTCCACAGTTTTGGTATCTTTTAGTTCAGAGCTTTTAGTTACATTCTACAAATATGAAAACAGGGAATGAGAAAGGCCTCACACCACTCATAAATATTCAGGTGTTACATAGTTCAGTCACTCAAATCACATTGATATTGATAATTCGGTTGAGTAAAGAACATGTCTTCTACTAACACATTCCTAAATTATGAGCAGGGTTATGTTCTTGGAAACCCATTGACAGATAAAAACCTAGAATCTAACTACAGAGTTTCATTTGCTCATGGGATGGGACTTATTTCAGATGAGCTCTTTCAGGTACTCTTTTATCTTCATCAATCATCATAGTTAAGACATTAAGTTAAGAGTCTTTTTTCACTATTTTTTTCTTTTTTTTGGCAGTCACTTGAAAGAAGTTGTGAAGGCAAATTCTTCCACGTAGACCCAAGTAATGCAAGATGCTCAAATAATCTTCAAGCTTATGATCATGTAGAGACTTTTATACTGCACACATCACTTGTATATCTATCTTATCCGATTGTGTTTTCAAAAACTAATTGTCTCATTGTTTTTGGAGTTCATAGTGTATGTCAGAGATATACTCAGAGCATATTTTGTTACGAAACTGCGAAGTAGATTACATCATACCAGAAGAACTACAAACCTTACCAAATATCAGAAGCGATAGAAGAAGAGAACTGAAGGAGTTTTCAGGAAATGATTCATCATCATTGCCACCTCCTAGCTGCTTTGTAACAATTCTCTCTTTACTTGCTTCATTATTTTCAATATTGATGGGTTTGAAGAGTTCTAACATTTTATTTTTCTTCTCAGACGTATAAGTATTTTCTGTCTGCCTTTTGGGCGAACGATGAAAATGTACGCAAAGCTCTAGGCGTGAAGAAGGTACCTTAGCTTACCTATGTGAATTCTATGTTTTTTGGTTGGTTCTATACAAAACATAATAAAATTCATTATTAATGTTGATGCAGGAAGTAGGAAAATGGAACCGATGCAACATCCAAAACATACCATATACATTTGAAATCTTCAATGCATTTCCATATCACGTGAACAATAGTCGTAAAGGCTTTCGCTCTCTCATCTACAGGCAAGATTCATAAATATTTTGCCAAACTAGTTTTCTTTTTCGACAAACTCATGTATATGGAGGTTTTGGAACAGTGGTGATCATGATTCTATGGTACCTTTCTCTTCAACTCAAGCATGGATCAGAGCTCTCAACTATTCCATTGTTGATGACTGGAGACCTTGGATGATGAGTAACAATCAAGTTGCTGGGTAAACAATTAACGATTGCTTCAAACTCCCATCTCACCAGTTTCATTATCTTTAAAGACAGCACTTTTTGTTTTTTCATCCGTGTTTGTAGGTATACAAGAACTTACGCCAATAAGATGACATTTGCAACCATCAAGGTAAGCCCTCTCTTTCTTGTACTGTCCAAAGTTTCTGCAGGCAAAACAAAAAGTCATTTAGAGTGTTTTTATTGTGTGGTGTGCAGGGAGGAGGGCACACAGCGGAGTATAATCCAGATCAATGCTCACTTATGTTCAGAAGATGGATTGATGGAGAACCTCTCTGAACATCCTCACTCACTTCTCTCTTTGTTGTTTGTTTGATATAATATCCGGTAAAAATTGCAATTCTGCCACATGTTATTCTGTAATCGAAATAGCGCACGTACTGTCTATATATTTGGAGATGTCCGTTACTCACTTAAACAAGTTACCACGCCAACCCTCTGAAGCTTAAAACTTTTAAACATTGTATTGCACTCTAAACAGAGAAGCTCTGTTTCATGGCAAGTCACAGACCCTGTTTCATGTTCCAAAAGCAGGATGTCATTTTATTACTTCTCAGTCATCAATGGTGAAATACAAAAATCCCAATGTCTAGATCCAAATTGAAAGAAAAACAAGAATGATACTGGACTCTTGACTCTGTTTATTATTCGACTTTAGAAGTGGACATTGCAAGATATGTTCAGTAAAGTGAAAGCTCTCCAGCATCAACTGTTCTCTTCACAAGTTTAGCCCATGATTCATTTGTTTCATGGATGATCTTCAAAGCATATTCCTGTAAAGATAGCTCCCTCTCAGTTATAGTACCAAACATAAAGCACCAACAGTAGATGAGATTAAAAAGATGAACATACTTTGTTTGCTGGTTTGTCTCCAAGACCAAATCTGTTAGCAGGCTTTCCATCTGGGATCTTGTAGTCTCTAAACCAGTCTCTAATGGCTGTTAGAGTACCCTGCTCACCAGATTTAGGGTCAGAAACAAAATTCATCTATTCATTGTTTAGCATAAACGTATGGGGGATAGAAACTAGATTAGCTCGTACCGGGAAATGCTTCTCAACATCTTCAACATCATTCACAAGATGAGCTTTTGGGTCATCCAAAGAAATGGCAACAATCTTCCAGTCTAGCTCTCCTTCATCAATCATAGCTAAAGCAGCCAAAGGCTTGATTTTTAGAACATCTCCTATCTTCCTTTGGGTTTCACCAATCTCAACGACATCAACTACAAATCCAAACCAAGAATAAGCACACTCTTTTTTGTTCCAGAGTGATATCATTTACCATTACATAAACAGTGTCTCACAGTTTCACCTGGATCATTATCCCCAAAACATCCTTCAACGTCAGCATTTGCATGAGAAGGATCTTCCCATGTCTGTGGAAGCAACCCATAGTTCCAGTTTATGTTGTACCTGGATAAAATCCAGTACTATTAATCATCGAGAAGATAAGACTGATATCAATGGATGCTGAAGCCTCCAAAAAAACTAGCTTAGAGCAAAGCAAAACTCAAAAAAGGGAAAGCTATACACTTACGGATAATATCTGAGCTTGCCCTTCTTAGTATCTTGCTTGATAGGAGTGAAATCTTCATCAGTAGCAACCTCCATTTTAGCTTTTGACTCTTTAGGTATTTCAACTATAAAGTTAAAAACTCCATCTCCTAAGATCAATGGTACATCATGCCATGGAGAAACCTATACACAAAATGCATACAATCCTTATCCAGCCTTTTACAAAAAAAAAAAAAAACACAGAACAGAGTTTTAATGATTATTGAAATGCTTATGGTTCCCACAGGTGCCTACAGATTTAGTTTCCAGCCTTTAAAAACATTGTCGCAATCCCAGAGAAAACTAAATCTAACCACAAGAGTGTGATTTATATATCCAAAATCGGAATTTAGGTTAGCAGACCAATCAATTTCCTCAAATTATGTCCTAGTGACCAATCTTTAAAAGCTTAACAGAGTGATGAACCAAAAGCAATTCAAAGCAAATTCACAATGCAGATCTTTAGATCATCGACAGCAATCTCAAAGAAGAAATTTTTAATTATGATGCGTCTATGAGTGACCAAAATTTAACCACAAGAGTATTCCAAAATAACAATGTGAAAGACCCCCAAAAAGAAAACTTAATACTTCCCCCCCCCCCCC
>NC_025692.1:23481023-23545251 GCF_000633955.1 Camelina sativa | reverse complement strand
AGTTAGAAAGAGTAATAAAAGGTACCTTCTTTCCAGAACCATCGAGGAAGAAAACACGATAATCTAAGGAATCGGGTGGACCTTCTTCTTGAACCTTAACCTGAGGGTTGTAAATGGCACTGCAGGAGAAGGGTCTCTTGGATTTCAACACTAAAGCTCTTCTGCTGAAACAGAGAGCGCCGAATCCGCCGCAGGGTCTCTTAGCCGGCAGAACGAAAGCTCGTTTGGCGAGGAAACAAGAGGTGGTTTGGGTTACGGCCGTGGCTGCTGTTATCACTCTAGTAGCCGCCATTATTGTGGAAAGATTGGAGAAAGTACTGGCCTTTCGTTTTACTCTCTCTCTCTCTCCCTGGCTCCTTTATTCTCCTTTTCACACAAAAAAAAAAACAAAAGATTATACAAAAACCAAAATAAACGAAGCGAATAGATCACGTGGGGTTCTGTGGAGTAGGTATGACCCAACTTTAATAATATTGATATAAATAAATAAACAGTGGAAATGTTGACGTAAAGGTTTCGTGGTGTAGTTGGTTATCACGTCAGTCTAACACACTGAAGGTTTCCGGTTCGAACCCGGGCGAAGCCATTTGTTTTTTGATTTTTTTTTTTTGATTCGAATCTTAAGATGTGTGATCAATTTTGTGTCCCCAAAGGCTAAGAAACAAAGTTACTTCAAACCTTCTTTCAACCGTTTCTAAAGATTGGTTTAGAATCATCGAAAGACATAGATAAGCCACGTTGCAAAAGGTCACAGAGTACAACACAAACTGATAAGGAATTTACAAAGTTGGAGAAGTAGATGGAGACAGAGGACAGGCATGATGATGAGTATAACATTATCAAATATTTTAGGGGAAAATGATCTTATTGTGTCTCTCTGATTATCCTCTCAGTTTCATTTTCTGATGAATTCAACACCTTTCTGAATACTTCCAGCTAGTTCTTCTTTTGCTTTATCCAGACCAATCCTGTAAAAAGAAAAGGAAATCAATATAAAGATAACTCTCTCTCTCTCTCTCTTTCTTATTTGAGACAAGTATTTTTTAAGAGATGAGTTATGTTTTCAGACCTTTCGTATTCGTTCAAGGGTCCAAGCTGATACACTTCCTCTGCCCCTGTACGGCCAAGACGCACTTTGGTTGCAAAGAAAGCTAACTCTGTCACCTGTGATGAATTGCCATTACAAGTCAAAAAGGCGTTGAAAGAATGAAACAGAGTGAAGTGTTTTCTTTAAAATATGAAAAAAAATTGAAAATTCTTCTCAAGATTCACCTGTGAAGCAACAAAGGAGCATTCTATGACATTTGCATCTCCTCTTAACCCGCGAAGGCAAGCATCTGCAAACTTGGATGCAGCATATGCCTGTAGCAGTAGTAGTATATTCAAATGGATTCAGGACACCGTTCCGGGTGAAAACAAGTGTTTATGATGATGTCTTAAAGTGAATTGTTTTGGTTTTACCATTGAAAGTGTTGCAGATCCAGCTCCAGCTTTTGCCTCCACAACTTCAGTTCCACCATTCTGAATCCGGTTTGTGAGGTACTCAATTTCTTGAGGTGTGAAGCTGCTAGGAGGTTTAACCTGAGGAAAAAAAAAGATTAAGCAAAACCATCAATAAGCAGATAAGCTGATGCAATGGAAACGACTTGCACNCAAAGTTGGAGAAGTAGATGGAGACAGAGGACAGGCATGATGATGAGTATAACATTATCAAATATTTTAGGGGAAAATGATCTTATTGTGTCTCTCTGATTATCCTCTCAGTTTCATTTTCTGATGAATTCAACACCTTTCTGAATACTTCCAGCTAGTTCTTCTTTTGCTTTATCCAGACCAATCCTGTAAAAAGAAAAGGAAATCAATATAAAGATAACTCTCTCTCTCTCTCTCTTTCTTATTTGAGACAAGTATTTTTTAAGAGATGAGTTATGTTTTCAGACCTTTCGTATTCGTTCAAGGGTCCAAGCTGATACACTTCCTCTGCCCCTGTACGGCCAAGACGCACTTTGGTTGCAAAGAAAGCTAACTCTGTCACCTGTGATGAATTGCCATTACAAGTCAAAAAGGCGTTGAAAGAATGAAACAGAGTGAAGTGTTTTCTTTAAAATATGAAAAAAAATTGAAAATTCTTCTCAAGATTCACCTGTGAAGCAACAAAGGAGCATTCTATGACATTTGCATCTCCTCTTAACCCGCGAAGGCAAGCATCTGCAAACTTGGATGCAGCATATGCCTGTAGCAGTAGTAGTATATTCAAATGGATTCAGGACACCGTTCCGGGTGAAAACAAGTGTTTATGATGATGTCTTAAAGTGAATTGTTTTGGTTTTACCATTGAAAGTGTTGCGGATCCAGCTCCAGCTTTTGCCTCCACAACTTCAGTTCCACCATTCTGAATCCGGTTTGTGAGGTACTCAATTTCTTGAGGTGTGAAGCTGCTAGGAGGTTTAACCTGAGGAAAAAAAAAGATTAAGCAAAACCATCAATAAGCAGATAAGCTGATGCAATGGAAACGACTTGCACTTTCTATTTATATGAAACCTGTGACAATAGTGGCAAGATTGTGACTCCGGCGTGTCCCCCAACGACTGGTACATCAACTTCTCTTGGATCAAGGCCAAGAACTTCTGCCTGCACAAGATTGAAAACATTCACTAGTTGACTGAAATTTCAAGAAAAGTAAAAACCATATATGAAGTGAGGAATCACATAATTACCACAAAGGTGTTGGCACGAGCAACATCGAGTGTAGTAACTCCAAGGAGCTTCTTAGGATCATAAGTTCCAGCTTTCTTGAAAACCTCAGCGGCAATGGGGACAGTGGAGTTCACAGGGTTGCTGATCAAGTTGACAATAGCATTAGGACAGCATTTTGATACACCTTCACATAGTGTCTTAACAATCCCAGCATTGATTTTAAACAGATCATCGCGAGTCATCCCTGGTTTCCTCGGTATACCGGCTGGTATGATCACAAGATCCATACCCGTTAGTGCGTCCTCAAGCTGCTTCGCTCCCAAGAATCCGCGGACCTAATTGACTCAAACCAATCAAGAATGGTCATTACTCTGTGTTCATTCATTAGGAAAAAGTAAGTAATCATATGTGAAGTTTCCAAAGTTGAGAGGTTCTCACAACAGCTCCAGTGTCCATATGACTGACGTCTGCTGTGACGCCAGGTGCATTGACAACATCGTAGAGATGAAGTAAAGAGACAAGAGGGTTCATCTTCATCAGCAAAGATAAAGATTGCCCAATCCCACCTGCAGCTCCAAGAATTGCCACTTTGAATCCTGGATTCCCACCTTTTGCTCTGCAGTTTTCTCGTTCAATTACCGAGTTCTTTGCTTCCATCTAACACGAAGGAAGGGGAAAAAAATCACTATCAGTCCTAGAAGGCTTCAATGGAAACAAAAACAAATTGATCTCTCCTACTCTCTTACTCTCTAGTTGCATGTTCAGTTCGTAACTGGACTAAAGTTTGAGTCTTAATGACTTTGAGATGAGGTCACTTTTGTTTGAGAGGTAAATAAGAAATAGTACAAATCTCTTGTTTTAGAAAAACCTAAATGATTAAAGAACCAAAGAAGGTAACTTGACTTAGAAGCAATAGTAAATAAAACCTGAGGAGTGGAAGAAGGTTGAAGATGAGCTGAAATCATAGCAATCCTCTGGTTGGCATCTCCACGAAACTCCATTGTTGGTGTTCCTCTGTTTGCTCTCGTTACAAAGCTGTTAAACGAGTTTTAATTTGTATGTTAGAGAAGAGAGAACATGGGGACTAGATTGAATGATTATGACGTTAAGTATTTTGTATTATATGATAAATTTTGTGTGGAAAGAAATGTTTTGTTCATTTTGTTTTTGTAGGAAGCCTTCCTTATCCCTTTATCTTCAAGTTGCTCTCTCGTCTCCTTCACCGTTGTGGCTCTCAATTTTTCGGTACAAAAATAGGTTTTAACATTGAAGCTATAAAATTGTAGTAGATTTGGGTTCGACAATTGAATTGGCGATTGTAAATAAGCCCACTAAAGGCCCATAAATGAGAAACAAGATTTTGGGTTTTGAGTCATCGGTTTAGATGACAAAGAGTAACATAACCGGGTACATACAGAAACACCAATCAAACCAAAACGACCCAAGAAATTTACAGAGGATCCCCACATATACTATTTTACACAATGCTTTAGACACAAGTCTGTGCTGAGAAGGGGTGACATTTTTACCAAACAAATGGCTTTCAGTTTCTACCCATGGAACCACCAAGTAAAGACATTATTAGCCCACCACCGTGAACTCTTTCCTCCGGAACCATAAAGTCAAAGATGTTTGTTTCTCCTCCATTTGAACTACTTGGAGATTTCATTGATGAAGGTACAAGAACCTGCATTGGTATCATCATCTTCTTCTTCTGTCTATTCTCAAACTGTATTCTATCAACAGACTCAGTACAATCAGAGACGGCGCTAGCTCCAGATTGAGAATGATCAGAAGCAGAGCCAACAACAAGGCCACTGAACAGTCCCGGTCCAATCAAACCGCTCTTGCTTCCATCTCCTTTCTCTCGAGACATAACAGTGTTATGCGCAGCGCATAAACCGCTTCTGCCTCTAGCAAACTTCTCGCATTTTCCATCTTCCCAAGAACATCTTTTCCCACCACCGTGAGCTTTACAGAAATCAGTACTACCTTGAGCACTCTTCTCACAATCAACAATCTTACAACGTTTCCCACCACCATGCTTAACACAACAGTCAGTGCGACCACGCGCACTCTTTGTACACCCTGCTACAGCACATCTTTTCCCGCCACCATGAGCAACACAGAAGTTAGTCCCACCATGTACGCTTTTAGAGCAGATCCCGCCTCCATCTGCGAGACAGCGTTTCCCACCTCCGTGTGCTTTACACAGAGGAGTACTCCCTTCTGCTCCTTTGCTACATCCTGAAAATATGCAGCGTTTTCCGCCTCCATGTGCTTTACAGTAGTTAGTACTTCCTTGAGCTCCTTTCTCACAACCTGAAATAAACTGACATCGTTTTCCACCACCATGGGATATACAAAGACCAGCTTGTCCTTCAGCACTTCGTGTACAGCTTTCGATATTACATCTTTTGCCACCACCGTGTTTGATGCAGAGGCCCGATCTGCCACGTGCTGCTTTGTCACATCCTTCAGGGAACTCACAACGTCTTCCACCACCATGAGATATGCAAAAATCTGTTTTTCCTTCGGCACTCTTGGTGCATCCCAAGTGCTCACACCTGTTCCCTCCACCATGTGTTTTGCAGAACGTGGTTTTACTCTCTGCGCCTTTGTTGCAGCCTGGTTTTTGACATCTCTGTCCTCCTCCATGGCTGATGCATAGTCCTGATGCTCCTCGAGCTCCTTTCACACACCCCATAAATTTGCACTTCCTCGGATTGCTGCTAGTCCTCTGCTGTACAGAGAACGTTGTGTAAGGTGATGGCTCTAGGCTCACTTGTGAATGTATGCCGGTTCCATAATGATTAAGTTGTTGCCTCTGTGAAGTATTGTTGACATTTGAATCTAACAGAAGTGATGGCATGTAGCCACCTGATCTCTTTGCAGAAGTAGAACCTTCATCAATAACAGGAATCACACGTTGTCGACCATTATTGATAGTATCTCGGGGCATAGTAAAATCTGTATACGTCGACAATGAACAATCATGTCCATTGAAAGTGTCTATGCTTACAGCAGGAAGACCAAGTTGCAGAACTGAATCACCGTGTTGTTGAGTGAATCCAGAAGCAGAATCTTTGTTATTGTTATTAACACTAAAACAATATGAAGATGAAGTTGGACCCAATCCAAGAACCAACCGGCAGCCATCATCAGTGCAATTAGAAACATTGGAACAAAAATAGTTTTGAGAACCCCCAAGGCACTTCAGGCTAAGATCGGTGTCACCCATATTAATGTTGGTGTCACTAGAGAGATGAGCTACACCGTCGTTCAAATTCATATGAAAAATGATAAGGAATCAGATCAAAGAGAACTCCCCCAAAAACTACCACTTAGCACATCACACTTGTAGTTATAAGCATATATTGGAGCAACTTGAGAGATGAATAACTTCCGCCACTTACAAATCCCGATGTATCTGCCCTGTCCATCTTCAAGAAGGGGGAAGCAGAACTATTCTGCTGGTGTAATACCGTAAAACGAAGAATATTTGTTGGAGATTATCAGGTTCTGCAGAAGAGCAATGATCTTTGTTGGAAGTTGTCCACGGGACTGAAAAAAATACAGTTAGGGAGATGCAAGAAGAGCAAAGAACATTGTAATCATTGAATGCAATTCAACAGGAGAAGAAAAATTGAATGTGAACCGAGACAAAGAACAATCAAGGGCACTATATTCAGAAAACTAAGCATCTCAAGTTAGGAGCACAAGTTTGGAAGCTAAGTACTCTGCCTGAGACAGGAACCAAGTACCAATCAAATGATTGTTGGATGAAAATTGCAGCAGTAAGGTGAGAGAGATGTAACTGTACATCTTCACTCAAATTGCCAAACTAAAAAAAAAGTCTAAAGTGAAGATTTTTTTTGTTTGTAATATAATATTTCATAAGAATCAATATCATGATTGAAGATCCAAACACAAGACCCCAAAATCTGAGAAAACATTTGTTTCTCATAAGGTTTGACTTAGAAGATTGACTATTAGAAAACCATAAAAGATTAACTCACCCTAGCATCAGCAAGTTTCTGAACCTAAAGATTCTAATCCTCTCTGCATACTTCACATAACAAATATGTCATAATAAAACCAAACTGAAGACAAAACAAAGACTAAAGTATCAAAAAAACCGAGACTGGAACGATTGAAGAACAAGTGATAATTTCACAAAACAGTCATGCATTATATAATACAAGTCATGAACTCCGATCGAGCAAATCAATTGAACAATCCAGAAGCAAAATTATTAGATGCAGAAGGAATCAAAGAAGAGAATTCAAAACCTGGTGGATCTGCAACTCGGGCTCCAGATAGAAATCGAAAGGAGAAAACAAAGAAGAAAATTTCAGAAACAGGTGTTCCAAGGAAGAAGACAAATATTGGCAAAAAAAAAACAAAATATGATAAGTGTTATTATTATAAGCCAATGGAGACGACTATGTGAGACGAGTCAGGTTTTGTCTTCGACTTGGAAAACCTAAACTACCCTCAGTCTTTGTCGGAATCTGATTGGGCAGAAGAAAGAAAAATTTGCTTTTTTCTTGGTTTGCTACCCTCTTTGTGATTGGCTAATTTCATAGTCTATATGATGATACAAACAAAACTTGTATTGTGGAACATTAACTTGGGTCAATCACGGAATTTGTATAGATACTTTCTTAATATCTACAGTTTTCCTTCCATTCTTAACTTTTATAAAAACAAGAAAAAAATATAAACTTGGGACAATCACATATTGTGATGAATGATTCTCTGGAAGCTTTGAATATATTGACATCAAAAGTCTAATACACAGTACATATAGTGATCAGCGTTTTCATTTGAAGAATCAGAATGTAAACACAATTTAAATTCTTATTGACTTGTAAATTCCTTTACACGAGTATATATATGATCATCTCAGCCTGTTTGTTAGCAGTAGCGATTAGGCTTCTTCTTGCTTCTTCGCTTTGGTATCATCCAAAACACCAACAAGACATTTCTCAAGTAAGATATCAAAATTGACCCAAGCATGGTATTTGTTGAACAATAGCGTACCGTCTCTTCCAACCGCTTTCATCAGCATATCGACACCTCCGGGATGAAAATTCATGTAAGGTGATATGTTGTACACGCGACCTTTCAAAACAGTCCACATTGAATCTCCTGATTTGTGTTTCTTTACTTCATCCATTGGAATAAGCCTCCTGTTTGACTCTCCCTTCAAGCCTACAAGACACATTTCCGTTTCATGTATGTAATGTAACACATCAAAATGTGATTTAGGAAAAGTAGACAAACAAAGCAAAGATTTGCTTACCTGCAAGATCAGGATGTGTTCGTGTAAGTTTCATCCAATCCATCTGGCTATAACCCTTTTCAAAGGGAACTTTGGTACGAGTTATAGGCTTTCTAGCTGGAGTTTTGAAAGTCTCGGAAGATTCATTGGACGGCTTTTTCGAAGATGAAGAAGAATCAATCACTGTAAAAGACAAAGAACCTATTGTCTCTTCCTTTGGAGGTAGAGACTTGTCTTTCCAAATAAGACCATTACTTTGCTGATCTAATCCATCTTTAAGGGTAATATTTCCCACATCTGATGCAAGTTCTTTCGCCTCAAGAACAACTTCACTACCTGGTGACGCAACCTTCAAACCAAGAATCAAACCATAAATTCTAAAACTTTCATGTTTCTATAAACTGAAATCCTCAAGAAAATGAGTCAAAAACGTACCTTTGAGAATGTGAATTCATCATCTCTAGTAGTATCCATCTTTGAGCTAAAACTGAGCTTCGAGCAATTAGTTTCAAAACAATCTGCAACAAATTTTTAGAACAAATTGTATCGGTTAGAAAGAACTAAGAGGAAGAAGACGAAGATCTAAAACAAAGACTCATCATTTCTCTCTACAAACTTCACATATCATATACGATAGTTAGAGACAAAACAAAGTGTAAAGATGCCAAATTTAATAGCTCAGAGAAAGAAAATAGCATAACCCTAAAACGAGCATGGAGAGAACAAGTGGTGGGAATTCTTAAAGTCAGAAACTTTATGCAATTCCTGATTCATGAATCCACCATATCAAGCAAATCAATTACGACCCAGAAACACACACAACAAAAAGAAGTAGGAAATTCAGATGTACGGTGAATTTAAACTATAAGAGAATCGAAAAACCTGGTGGATCTGAGAAAGAAGAAATCGACTCGAGCTGCTACGAGAGAGAATCGAAGGAGAAACAAAGACCAGTGACGACCAAAGAGCGAAGAGAGATCTCTCTCTATTGGCAAATATGATTATGTTCTTCCCTGGAGGCTGGTGGATTCATTATACCAAATTCGAGTCGGTCCAATTCGGTTTGTTTCGGTTTAAATTCAAAATATACAATCTAAACTGAAACCGAACTTGAAATTTCGGTTCCTTAATTTGGGTTGATGTCAAATTACAAATGTAGATGTCACACATGACAAATTACAGAATAGAGAAACCCAAAAACAAGCTCTGCTCCTCACATACTCTGATTATTCTGGTGCTATTAATCTGTACCAAATGGCCTCTGTTGTCATTAAGATCCGATGAGCCCTCTAAACCGAGCGTACGACAGTATAATCACGAACAAGACTGCGCAAAACGTTCCCGTGAGACTCACGACCTTCAACAACAACACACACCAATGATATCATATCAGGCTGTAATGACCAAGCTAGAGATGTTTCTTTCTTTATCCTGGAAACTTAAAGTGTGACTCTTACCCATTTGAATATATATCCATGGTCGTGGTTCCATGTATATGGGATGTTCATGCCGAATATTCCCGCGATCATTGAGTACATTGATACACAGACGGTTCCAGAGCTTAACATAAGCTCTAACTACATAGATACAGCCCCCATACATGGTATGCTTTATACACATCAGAAAAAAAAAACATTTACTAGTCTTGAGCTTTTTTTTTATATCCACTCACCTGAATCAGCTGATTTCGATGATTGTCTAACTGCAAATCAATAAACAGTGATTGGTTACATAGCATATAAGAGAGATTACATTTTCATAACATTCTGAGTTTTCATTTTGGTTTTACCTGGATGTTAATGTAATCCTCTGTGTCATCAATATACTCACGTAGCTGCATCATGTTCAATTATACTTTCTAAAGTCAAGAGGTGTCAAACAGATTCACCACTAGAAAAGAAACAAGAACAAGAAGATAACAATACCTCATTTAATTTGTTCAAAGTGCTGTCGATTTGCATAAAATATGCCTGTAAAACAAAATCAAATTTTTAAAGGTTATTTAGATTTCATATGTAGCTGATAACACATTCTATAATATAATGGTAGACGTCACAACCTCCAGCAACATTTCAACTTCTTCAACATCATTTTCGTCGTCCCCGCGAATCGTAGCTAAACTTACTCTACTTGCTCTGGAAATCTTGGAACCAATTGTTGGGGATGTAGGATACCAAATGGGTTCATCAGAAACGCTAAGCGATGAAGATACACCAACAAGCTTCCTCGTAAGGTAGAGATCAGCCATATCACCATCATCATCCAACAATTGTTCCAGCTCATCCCTTACCTGCAAAAAGGTTATGCTTCTTTTAACTTGTCTCTTTTAGCCTAGAGGTTGATATGCAATTTGCGAAGCGGGATAATACTCAAAGTACAAGATGAGTTTGTGACTCACTCTAAGACAGCGTTAAGTGTCATGAGGCTTAAGTATCATTCAAAAATATATATATCCTTTCTAAATATAGACTCTGTTTCACAGTGATATATGCTCACCTTTTGGACCCGAGCTGTCAATCTAGTCATGGCACTCTTCAATTTACGAACCCTTTCCAAGTTACGGCTACTTATCTACAAAACGAAACAATTGGTCATCAAGTGAAGTTAAAGTTGGAAACGGAGTAGTGATAATTACCTTCAAGGTAAGTTCATCCAAAGCAGGGTAAGCAGACTTCTCTAGTTCTGTTGTCCTTGCAGCTAGGAAACTACAAATAGCTTCCAAAGCCACCTCTAGCGCCCGGAATTCAAACGGAGACTCTAATAAACAGTATAACAACAAGCACCACATTTCAAAAATACCAAAAAGTGAAAAGAATGAATGGTTCAATGCTAAAGATGACAAAAGTTGACTGGTACGTACCATCTTCTTCACCCACATCACCATCTCCGTGACCACCGTGTGCCTCGTTTCCAACAGGCAAGCGTCTCTGAAACTCCTCTAGGACGGGAATAACGTTTTCATCTGACGAATCCCGAATCAAAACCTGTAAGCATTTTCATATTACCAAACAAAGCCATCATCACTTCAAACGGAGAGAACATGTTCCAAAGTGTTCACATTTATCTACAAGCTAGTAAGAAAGAAGTAAACTGATTCGGACCTCTTCAGCAGTGATGATGGCCTTGATATACTGCATCAGATCAAAACAAAACACTAATCAATCAAAACATGGATTAAACTAGAAAACAAAAGCAGAGGAGCAAACAAACAAAACAAACAAAAAAAAGACCCAACCTCTAAGTTAAGAACAATGGCTCTCTCTCGACCCAAAATAGCAGAAGGGTAAAAAAGATTTGGGTCAAGGATCCGTAGATCACGAGCGTGGATCTGAACACGGTGCATAATCACGTACTTGTCAACGTCAAGCACAGTTTTTTCCCCTGTCGCGTCTATAGAAATCCAACTCCTCGATGACTGAGATGTCTTCCTCTTCGTCGCTACAACCGCCGATGAAGAATCCACCGGAATAAGTTCTCCGTCAGGCGACATCTCCGATTCTTCTTCACAAATTGCACTCAAAGCCTACAAATATTCAACGGGATTTAAGAAGAGAAAACAAGAGTTAAAACTTAAAAGAGTAGCAAGATCGAAACTTTTTCCCCCACGAGAACTGTTCATACGAAATTAAAAAACCAAGTTGGAATAATAAAAAGTGTGTTTTCGTAGTATCTGCTCCTTTTTTTCCATTATACAATTCCTCGAAAGTCGTCGTTCTGCTTTTTAAATTTGGTTTATTCTTTTTTTATTAGTCTGACGATAGAGACACTCAGACAAGTACCATTGTTTTACTATTAGGGTCTTTCCGTTTCTGCTTTTATTAAAGAGACGACGGCGATAAAGATAGACTTCGACGGCGACGATCACGACTTCATGAGGCATTGACTGAAAAGAAGATGAAGATGTAGAAGAGGAAGAGACTACAAAAGTTTTAGAAAGGGTTATTTTGTCAATTTCATTTAGAAACGTTATATATGCAAACAAATCGCTCAAGACGCGATTTGGTACCAAAATATCTGAAATTTTGTTCCTTTTGTGTTTTATAGAATGCTCTGTTATCATTGATTGGTTTTAGTCACTCAAATAATAACCTCAAGTTATTATTTTTTGATATAAATTTCCACATTTTTTTTCCATCCCAAATACATAGAAAAAGGAAAAAATCAAACTTTAGAATCAGACACTACTAATGTTCAAGGAGTGTTTCAAGCTACCCACGTGGAGAAGATGATGGCCTAAAGCAATCTTCCTCGTTCCAATCTCATCAACCACACTCAGATCCTTACACACATCGACGTTAAACCTAACCATCGCTTCTTCGCTTTTCCCTAGACGAACCTTCTCAAACCCTAGAAGATGCTTAACCGGAGATCCGTGCACTTCCGGCGGCGTCGTGAATAGAAACACCGTGTGTGTCCCTTCTCTGTCTCCGGCGTTCGTTACTTTCAGTTGAACCTCAAAATCCAATCTTCCACCGACGGCGTTATTATCGCAATGCGGTCCGAACGCGTCCAGTGATTGACACTCGGACGATAGGCAAGCGTGGCTCTCTTCAAGATTGAGAGAGACGAGCTTCGGAGCTTTAAGAAGCTGGTGCCTAAAATTACTGTAACTGAGCCCATGCCCGAAGGCGTATACGGTTTCTCCGGCGTAAAACCGATAAGTCCGACCCGGATACCCTCTTAATTTGTCGGGTCTCATGTTCATGTTCGTCATCGGAACTTTCTCCACGTAGAACTGAGGATACCACGTCATCGGCAAATTCCCACCTACCAGAAAAAAAGGAAAAAAAAAGTTGACCGGTTACCAAAATTGAAATTGTGAACTGGACCGGACCGGTTGAATAAGAGTCTTACTCGGATTATGGCGACCGAAGATGACGTCAGCAATAGCGAGACCACCGGCTTCACCAGGGTAACCGACCCACATAATGCTTGTGATCTTCTCATCGTTCTTAGCGAATGTAATGTCAAACCCTCCACCGGACATTATGACTAGCACCACCGGTCCTTTTGCCGCCTTGGCCACATGAGTCACTAGCTCTTGCTGTTTTCCGGGCAGATTCAGGTCTATGCGATCTAATTTCTCCTTCTCAATAGATTGATCGGCTCCCATTACTAACACCGTCACATCCGCAGATGCCGCCAAAGCCGTAGCTGAAACTAAATCCGCCGCTACGCACGTCACGTTGTTGCAGCCACGATGATATTTCGTCGTCAACACAGTCCTCTCAAGTCCTTGAAGCGGTTTTGTATACTTGCATGCCACGCCTGAATCAATAACAGTTAGATTCGATTCAGATTCCATGTTTTAGTTCATAATTCGATTTTAAGTTATGGATTTACCTTCGTAGTTTCCTATCATTGTTCTTGTGACATTAGCATTTGGTCCGATCACGGCCAACGTCTTGATGGCGGAAGGAGAGAGCGGTAACGAACCAGCTACGTTCTTGAGCAAGACGATGCCTTGCCTTGCGGTTTCTACAGCTAGTTCTCGGTGTTCGGCCGTGCACACGTCCTTGGGACCCAAACTACCATAGGGCTGATTCTTAGGGTTACCGTCAAAGAATCCTAGGCGCATCAGAGTGGCAAAATTGTTTGAAATCGCTTTGTTGATAGCTGCTTCTTTGATCATCCCCTTCTTGACTGCATTCTCTGTGTGGTTACCCAAGAAAGAACCACAATTTAGATCCAAACCTGCCAGTATAGATTTAGCTGATGCTTCCTCTGGAGTCTTGGTATAGTGTTGTGCACCATACAATATGCCTAATGAATCGCAATCCGAAACAATGTACCTAAAACAAACCCAAAAAAATTGAAACCGCACCCATCGTAGAATTAGATATGGTAATCAGAGACTATTTTTTCTACGTACCCGTTTAATTTCCATTGACCGCGGATTAGACCCGAAAGCAAACCAGGATCCGCGCAAGTGGGTTTACCGTTAACTTGGTTGTAAGAACACATGATACAAGCCACTTTCCCATCAGTCACACAACTCTTAAATGGTGCGTTGTATGTATCATCCAAATCTTGTTGCGTCACCTAATACAACACACACTGAACAATTACGGGAGATCATACAAATGTACTTAAATCGGACCAAGTATCAAAATGTATTACCACGGCGTTAAAAGTATAACGTGAAACTCCTTTCCATTTTTCAAGGTCATAGGCGGTTGAGTGTTTACAGCAAGCAGCGACTTTTAGACGGTTAGGATTCCCACTATCAGTCTCCTGAAGACCTTTAACATATGCTACCGCGTATTTGCTCGAGAGTGTTGGGTCCTCGCCTGGAGTCTCTTGTCCTCTTCCCCATCTCGGGTCACGAAATATGTTCACATTAGGTGACCAATACGTTAATCCAGCCAATCCCACATTGTACATTGCCCTCGCCTCCGTCGACACAGCCTTAAACGAATTCATAGAACTAACGTTAAAAATTCAAAGAAAGCAACCGTCATCTAACACATTATGAAAAGGTTTAAGGAAATGTGATATTATATTAGTGTACTTTGCCAATAGCCTTGAACAAAGAGACATTGAACGAAGCAGCGGTGAGAATAACTTGAGGGAAGCATGTGGCGCTAGGGACAAGCTTGGTAAAACGAGTGGCTGGTCCGATGAAAGATACCCCGTGAAGTGCCTCTGCCCACCACTCATACGTCGGAATCCCCAAGCGGCTAGCACCGTTTCCGCTGCTCCCTAAAAATCTTACCTTCTCTTGCAACGTTAGTCTCCCAACGAGATCGGCGACTCGGCGTTCGATTTTTAGTTTGGTGTTGCAAAACCCAAACCTGGCAAGAGAATTGTTTCCTGCAACGTTGCAGGCGAAAGCCGGCAAAGACAGGGCGTCTGAGGACTCGAAGACAAAAGAGATGTAGAGCAAGAAACAGAGAAGAACATGGCAAACAGAGGAGGGTGCTCTGTTTCTTCTTCCCATTGTATATGCTTTTTATGTTAAATCATAGATAAAACAAGAAAATGCAAGAATATATTTGAATGCTTTGCTTTTGGTAATTTTCATCATTAATCATCTTTGACTTATAAAGATTTTTGTATTGAGAGGTTTGGTGGAGTCAAAGCATTTATATTAAGTATCCTTTATGGCATAAAACAACATATATTCAAATAATATGGAAAACGTAATTATCATTATCTGCCTAAGTTTGGTCGATAATTTATCTAATCGTGGGACAGTGAAACTTCTCCAATATCCCACATCGGTTTCTCTACTCAAAATTTGTCATTTTATATATTGCACTCAATCAACACTCTAACGTCGAGCTATGTAACGAGATCTTGTAACCCAAGTGGGGACTGTAAGACGGTGGAACGCTGACTCAACCGACGGGTCGGATCTGTTGTTGGCATGGTTTCGAACCGCCCAGTCCAAGCTGTGAGTGAACCGTACGAACTGAGCGAAGGTTTGGTTCGGACCTTTCCTGAAGTTGGAGGGTAATGCGTGAGGCTGGCTTCACAGAGCCAGCGACTACCTCCCATTCTAAGCAGTGGACGGACCACGGTTCGTCGCCACACTGATCCACCATTTTTTCTTTATAACATTTTTAATTTGCTATCTCGTTTTATTTCATTAATGATATATTTACTATTTTTATAGTGAACCACAATTTTTTTGTTTTAAACAATTTTAATTTCCTATCTCATTTTATTTCATAATAATATATTTAATATTTTTCCAGTTGAAAATAAAAAGATCCATCGGATCAAACAGTAATGTTCAAGGAGTGTTTCAAGCTTCCCACATGGAGATGATGATGGCCTAAAGCAATCTTCCTCGTTCCAATCTCATCAACCACACTCAGATCCTTACACACATCAACCTTAAAACTAACCACCGCTTCTTCGTTTTTCCCCAGACGAACCTTTTCAAACCCTAGAAGATGCTTAATCGGAGACCCGTGTATTGCCGGCGGCGTGGTAAACAAAAACACTGTGTGGCTCCCTTCTCTATCTCCAGCGTTCTTTACATTCAATTGAACCTCGAAACCCGAACCTCCCTCGACGGCGTTCTCGCAGTGCGGTCCGATCGCGTCCAGTGATTGGCACTCCGACGATCGGCAAGGGTGGCTCTCGTCGAGACTAAGAGAGACGAGTCGTGGAGCTTTGATTAGCCGATGGTCGAATTTAGTGTAGCTGAGCGTGTCTCCGAAGGCGTATACGGTTTCTCCGGCGTAGAATCGGTAAGTCCGACCCGGATACCCGTTTGGTTTGTCGGGTCTCATGTTCATATTTGACATCGGAACTTTCTCCACGTAGGATTGCGGATACCACGTCATCGGTAAACTCCCGCCTAACCAAACAATAAAAACTACCGGTTATCAAAAAAATTAATAAACCCGAACCGGTTTATACCTTGAGAAAACAGAGTCTTACTCGGATTATGACGACCGAAGATGACGTCAGCAATGGCGAGACCACCGGCTTCACCAGGGTATCCGACCCACATAATGCTTGTGATCTTCTCATCGTTCTTGGCGAATGTAATGTCAAACCCTCCACCGGACATTATGACTAGCACCACCGGTCCTTTTGCCGCCTTAGCCACTTGAGTCACTAGCTCTGGCTGCTTTCCGGGAAGATACAGGTCAACTCGGTCAAGGTTCTCCTGCTCAATTGTTTGATCTTCGCCCATCACGAGCACGACAGCATCCGCAGAAGCTGCCAGAGCTGCGGCTGAGCCTATATCCGGTTCTTTGCACGCCACGTTAGAACATCCCGGCTGATAGGTAGACGACACCGTTTCTGACAGTCCCTGAAACGGTGTTGTGTACTTGCATGGATCACCTGAGAGATAAGTACGTTCTTGTTGGTTTCACACAGTTAAGCTTATCGAGACAAATCACTAGTATCAATTTTACCGAAGTAGTTTCCGATCATTGTTACTGTGGCTTTGGCGTTTGGTCCAATCACGGCTAACGTTTTGATGGCAGAAGGTGAGAGCGGAAGCGAACCAGGTGAGTTCTTAAGCAAGACAATGCCTTGCCTTGCGGCATCTCTAGCGAGTTCTTGGTTCTCAGCTGTGCAAACGTCTTTAGGACCAAGATCACCATAGAGCTGCTTCTTGGGGTCTCCATCGAAGAACCCTAAACGCATCAGAGTGGCGAAATTGTTTGAAATCGCATTGTCAATAGCTGCTTCGTTAACCAAACCCTCTTTGACCGCTTTCAATGCGTGTTCATCCGTGAAATGATCACAATTTAAATCCAAACCTGCCAAGATAGATATTGCCACAGCTTCCCCTGGAGTCTTGGTATAGTGTTGGTCTCTAAACAACACATCTACTGAATCACAGTCTGAAACAATGTATCTAACCAAAAAAACCAAACAGATGATTTTATAAACGGTAACCAAACCCTTAATTCATTGAACTAAAAACTAGAAAAAGCAACCTTACCCGTTTAACTTCCATTGACCACGGATCACACCGGAAAGCAGATCAGGATCAGCGCATGTCGGTTTACCGTTAACTTGGTTGTAAGAACACATGACACTAGCCACATTCCCATCAACCACACAACTCTTAAACGGTGGTTGAAACGTATCAGCCATATCTTGTTGGTTCACCTAATCCAACACAACACGAAAAAAAAAAACAGATAATAAAACAATGAAATGTATTTGGTGTGACCAATAACAAAAGTTCCATAATATTCAAAGAATCCAAAAAAACTCTCTCTTCTTACCACGGCGTTGAAAGTGAAACGATGCACATCTGTCCAATTATCAACGTCATAGGCGGTGTAGTGTTTGCAGCAAGCGGCGACTTTAAGACGGTTAGGATCTCCACCATCAGTCTCCTGAAGACCTTTAACATAAGCCACCGCGTATTTGCTCGAGAGTGTTGGGTCCTCACCGGGAGTCTCTTGTCCTCTTCCCCATCTCGGGTCCCGGAATATGTTCACATTCGGTGACCAAAACGTTAAACCGGCTGATCCCACATTGTACATTGCCCTCGCCTCCGTCGATACAACCTTAAACCAATATATGGATAAAGATATGTGAAAGTTATAAGCAAGAAAACGCTCCTGCCTAAAGCATCGAAAATGTATATGATATAAGAATCATTACTTGTGCCCTAAGAAACAAAATCTTCCATTTGCATAATCAGTGAGTTTTCACAACACCCAAAAATAAGGAAAATGAAAAAGGAGATAGTTCTTTCACCTTGCCAATGGCTTGGAACAAAGACACATTGAAAGAAGCGGCCGTGAGTATAACTTGTGGGAAGCTAGTGGCGCCATGTACTTGCCCAGAGAATCCACTACCACCTCCGATGTATGAGACACCATGAAGTGCCTCAGACCACCAATTGTAAGCCGGGATCCCAAGGCGGCTCACGCCGACAGCTTTGCTCCCCAAAAACCCGATTTTCTCCTCCAACGTTAACCTTCCGACAAGATCGGTGACTCGGGCTTTGATCTTCAACCCCGTGTTGCAGAATCCAAGCGCGGCTAGAGAAGGGTTTCCGGTGACGTCACAGGCGAAGACAGGAGAAGACTGAGCGTTCGATTGCTCGGAGATGCAGAGGAGGATAGAGAGGAGAAGAGTGGAAACAGAGGAGAGTGCTCTGTTTCGGCTCGTTAACCAAGAAGAACTCATTGTATCTTTTTGTCTCGAGTGTTTTTCTTTTTGGTTTGTGTTCATTGTCTATTGATCACTGTTATATACTAACAAAAGTGGTACGCTGGTTGGCAAATTGTTAATTTAAGATTATATGTATATTGTATTTATATAGAAATTTGCAGCCTTCGAGATGAAATGTCACTATGGATAATAATGACATTTCCTGCTCTCTGTCAGAAAAAGGTTAATACTAGTATTTATGTTAACAAAATTACAAAAACATATTTCGTAGTCGGTTTTCTAAATTCTTATCTCAACACATATATCTTTTAGTTTGATATTGTCCATATAACTTATGTCATGTTGTTTTCTTTTGTGGCTACTGCCTTTTACTTCTTAGTGATCCATCTAAACAAGTATTAAAGAGTCACAATAAATGGCAGAATTTGTGTGTAGCCAGCCCCTAACGTAAGTGTAACCGGCCTTCATTGTTTTCTGAGTCTGTGGCTGATAGATTTATATATGCATGACACACCGTCACTCCAAGTCCCCAACATTGCCATGCTCATGACTCACTTTAACAAAACCAAATAAATAGTTATTTGATCTATCGACTTATTGCTTTTTTTTAAGTTAAGTAGCATAATTAGTAACCAAACACCTTATATTTAGATACTAATTTTCTCATCATAATCATTAATTATTTTCTGACCTCAGAATCGTTGTGATCAAAACTTTATGTACACTATTGTTTCAAAATTGTTAGGATCGGACAAAACATCTTGAATTTATAAAGTTCGATTTCACCTATATGCAAAGACTTTGGACGATTTGGTCATAGATTATTATTTTAAACATCTATATGGATATGACAAATCGAGGTTACATAGACAATATAGACATTGCTAGTTATCAAAACACAAATGGTTACATATGCATCGGTTAAAAGAACAGTTGTTAGCGTTTATAATATTTTGTTTTTATTTTGAATAAGAGTATATATGTACGAGAAAGGTGTTTTCTATTTTGGGTATTATTTTGAATCGTTAGTAGGTTTGCGGCTTTCAGTGCCATCAGCAGACATTTTGAGCAAACTTTGCTGTTGGATGCAGAATACATAGCTGTCTCTTGATTGGTCGACGGCAAATCTACTTTCGACGTACTAAAATAACAAAGGTAGTAGTAATGTAGTATGGAAGGAATATAAGAAATTAGGTGTCATGTCTTTTTCTTCTTTTAATAACTGTGAATATTCCTCTATTTTGTAATACAATTCAACGAAACAGTAAATTATAAACTATGGGTTGAGTTGTTCATGGTAGGATTATATTGTGTGTTCGTAGTACACTGAAGTCTGAATAAAAACAAAATTAACTTAAAAGTTTCGGAGGCACATGCACATAAGCATGCAGCCATGCTGATGCAGCTATATCTCATCTGCCTTTTTTGAACACGATACTAATTCAATAGCAAACTCGGAAATTTATCACTTTTTTTTTTGTCGTCTAATATATCGTATGAGAACATCTTATATATGACATACTATACAATAACTTCTAAAACTCAAAATTCTACTTCAAGCTAGCATCTAATGGGGTTTCCATGAATTAAAAATCCACGATATATACAACATTTCACATATACATTATGATGGTTAATTAAAACTCTATTTTGAGCTTTTAATCTATTGAGTAGTGTGACCAACCGCAAGACTTGGAAACTCTAGATTTACGTAAGAAAATTATTAAAGATTGATAACGATTGGCCATCTAATCAAAACCAACGAAAATCTGGCGCAAAATCGGACTGACTGTATGGTTACTTTATAAACTCATATTGTATATATCAAACTTAATTCATAGCCTATAGGTTAACAAAAGAAGAAGACGAATCTATTTGGAGTATCACGATATGTTTCACTGTTTCAATAAAGAAGAGAATATATACACAAAATGTTAACAATGGAATGGACCACATTGGCACCAATAAACCTAAAATCAAAAGTTTAGGTTCGTTGGTCATGAATGAGATGATGTGGACTTTAACTGGAGGATACAGGCATAAATGAGTTGGCTTCTATCGTGGAATATAAACATCATCATTTTGTATAGATACTGTATATTAAACTAAAACATTTTGTTAAAAAAAAAACAGCTGAACTGATATTTTGATCAATACTGCAATTTTTTGTTTACACCATTTATAAAATATTTGATTCCATGATATATTTTGTTTTCTTTTCTCATTTTTTTCATGTTTGTTGTTCACTATCAAAATGGTATGAGTTTTGCATTGCTAGTTACAAACCCTGTTTTAGAAATCGCTAGGCGCTAGTCGGGCGGTCGGAATAGGTCTAGCACCTAGCGAGAAAATCAAAAATTAAACGGGGATTAATCGGAGACTAGTTTTTGGGTAATTTTATTAAATTAATAGTAAATTAAAAATATATAGTACTAAATATATGTATGATTATGTTTATGTGAAACGAAAAATATCAAATAAAATATAAAGTTATAGTATTGTCTTTAAAATTACGGTAAAAACATAAAAACATAATATTAGAAAAAATGATTTTAATTAAAAGTTTGTACATTAGTTATTGTAAAACATCATAAACTCTTAATTTAAATGTCTAAATAACAGAAATATATATATATTTGATTTATATTTGGCTCCAAAAATAATAGGTATATATAAAATTATGCGGGAATTAATCGGATTAGACGGTATAATCGGATAGTGGATGCTAGGCGGGGATTAGTCATTAATCGAGGCGTAGAGGGTGGGCCTAGCGATTTTACGGGGCGTAATCGGTGCTAGGCGGGGATTTTTAAAACAGAGGTTACAAATCATGTTTGCATTTCAATAATGTATCTTTTGAACATTTTTCACTTTAAACCACAAATGCATATATTTGTGTACGTTAGTTAACTAGAGGTCCAAATGGTCACATATACTAGAAAGAAAAAAAGAAAGATGAAACAATGAAGTTGCTTCAAATTTCCCATTATAAGGGATATTTATAAACACCATTCCAAGTACGATTCAACATATACAAGTAAAACTACACAGACATTTTAGGAGAAAGCCCGTTTTATAACGAAGATACTTACACAGTCAAATCCAATCGAATGGCACAAGAAGAGTGAGCCTTACTCTTAACTCTGGTCCTTGTAAGGTGTCCAAATCAATTTGCTAACATCTACATCCAGACCACCTCGGCCTGCAGCTTTCAAATGTCTGTCCAGAACCTTTGGATCCGCACAGATCACGTGTTGTCCTTTCCTGTACTGTATCAGTTCTAGGCTCTGAAGTGTGCTTAATATATCTTCCGCCTTGATCGCTGTCATGTCACTCAGCTCCTACATCATCGTACATGAAACAGAGACAGATGGGCAGATCCTTAATTAGATCACAGAAATCAAGATTAGCCTAAGAATTTCTATCGTTCTGAAACACAATCTAACCTTGATAGAAATGTTTCCTTTATGTTTTTTTAAGATATCTAATAGAACACGAGTCCAATAACCTCTGTAGCTTAGTAAGCCTAGATCCGACAAGGGTCTTTCCGGTGTCCCAACTTTTCCCTCTTTCTTTGACAGTTCATAGGCTGCAACTCAGAAGGGCAATCGGTCATTGTTTTTATCGGCATGGGGTTGAGAAGACCAAAAGAGTCAAAGTGTCAAAGAACTCACAAAAGGCTATCAAGAATTTTCCATAGCCTTTTCTTTGATACGGAGGCAGGGTTAGAATGCAAGCTAAGTTGTATGCTTCTTCCGAATGCTTCTCCTGTACCCAGTAGAAGTTACGTTTTATTAACAAACCAAACAATGGAAACCAAACATATCTGTAAATGATGTGCTGTATTACCTTTGAGAAGTATCCAACCATGTGGCACCCTCGATCATCACATTCGCAAAGAACGTAGAACAGAAACAAATCAACGTCGTAGTAAAGAGTTTTGTGGTCAAGAAATAACTTTGCCAGGTAACAGAGATTCTGTGCATAAACCTTGTTCTTTTTGCCATCAACCTGTAAGATTGGAGTACAGTTAGAGAAAAGATATTAGGAAAAATTTCTGCTTGGTGAAGATTTACTTGTTGATGTACAACATAACCAAATGAGAGATAACTAATAAGCATCCATATACAAAAAAGAACAGGTGATAAAGTTAGCAATATAAACATCATTTTCAGTGAAACAAGAACAAAACCAGACACAGATCTCGGGATATTACCTCAAACATTGACAAGGTACCACTTCGATAAATTTCATCACCAGGGGGGTGCTTCAGGTCACACTTTCTCTGCAGGGAAAAGCTACAAGATAAATAAAAGTATGGTAAAATGGTAATGCAACTTTACTGAACCGTGAATATAGATATGCAAGTCGGTGAAAATATTCAACAGAATCTAAAAGATTGGCTACTATCTTCAGAAATGAAACTGGAATGCAAGGACAGAGAAAACAATTGTGAAACCAAAATATTGAACCTCGCAGTGGAAATAAAGTTATGATGCTGACTTCAAAGATAAAGAAAAACAGTTGCTCACCATATGCCTTTGAAGCTGCTCTTTGCGTTTCATGAAGTTCAGGCAAAACTCACAAAAAAAGAGCTTCACGCAGTCATTGTATTCTGGCGGAAAAGGGGAGAAGTACCAAGTCTCAATCTCATATTTTCCAAGCTCAATTGTTGCTATGTTCTTCACTTTCGTGAACTCTTCATGTTCACGCAAACTTGCTGCATCCAGCTCCTCATGACCCTACATAACACAAAAATCTCGAATCAACTTAAGCCTGATGTTTCCATGAACAGCCTTGAAAAGGCATCAATTACCACTCACCTCTACATGAGTCTCATCAATCTTCCTCTTCTGGTGGCGTGTCATCTTCAAGCTCGTTACCTAGAAACCATAAGACATAATTCTCTGCTCAATGAAAAACGTAGACGAGAAAACTTACGGAGAATTATGCAACTAAAGAAAGCACCTTTTCTTCCACTTTTTCATCAACAGCACACTCTACCGAGTCAAGGTCTAGTTGGTCCAGATGAGTCCATTCATCCAGTCTCCTATTAACTGCAGTTTCAGAAAACAAATTACTAAAATCACACATTCAAAACATACACACATTGATAAGATTTAACAACCACCAACTTTATAATCACTTTACTCAATGCAGAACTTAATCTCCTTCTCAAAAATCTCACACAGCTTGATTTGAAGCCAATTCTAATGATCCAATAGATAAAGGCTCGAAATTTAACTTCCTACATTATACACCCTAGACAAAAATTTCCACCTTTTTGAGGTTCAACCGTACAAATCAACCAAACTTGAAAACCCTAGATCAAAACGTGATGGGGGAGTTAAACGACGTACACTCAGTGTAATGAACGTAATACTCGTAATCATTCGGACCGCCCTTATGTATCCTCCGGCGCTCAATTACTTTCACGGGATGGTGTTTGCCGTCTCTCCACCGACACATCACGCGAGTACCAACTTCGAGAGGAAGCATTACCATTTTCCTCTTCTTCGACGGATCAGACATTACGATCGCCTGATCAAGAGCTAACGGAGGGGGATGAGACAAATCACCTCCGTTCATCGCCGGAGGCTTTTGATTCGACGACGAAGGTGACGGTCCGGTGCCGTTAGTTTCTGTATTTGCTGACGATCCCATTTCTCGGTCGGGTCGGAGATTACCGGGTGGGCTTTCTCTCTGATACGAGTTAGAGAGGAACTAGAGAGATCAAAACGGACGCTCGAAATAAATTAGGCCCATCAGATGTTACTTTTCACGCAACCTGGGCCCTTCTTTACGGGCCGAGAAATATTGATATTTAATGTTATGAACATCCTTTTAGCCAAGTCCCTATCTCTATAGTTTATCAAACTGATCACGGTTATAAGTCAGCTAAATTTGATCACGTAAGAACTATCTTGAATCATTATTGAAATCTCTTTGTATTAAATCGATTTATATGTGAAAAAAAATACGAATTATAGCGTGGCTGTTTGACCTAATTTAGACGTTTAAGTTCTTGTATGTATATCTATATTGTCACGAAAAGAAAGCAAAGATATTAAATGATTTCGTTAGCAAAATGGATATTAGTTTCATTGAATCTCACTGACAGTTCGTTGTGTCTTTTCATTAAAACCCTATGAATGTGAGGACTGAGGAGGAGCACAAAAGTCAGCGGAAATATCGAAGTAAAGTAAACAAAGAGCATAGAGTTCAGTGTGTCTCTCTGCTACTTTCTGAGTTTTTTTTTACCAACAAGTGTGGAGCAAAGCTCTGTTTTTTTTTTTGGTTTAATGCTTTGTTTGTTGTCAAAGGTTTTCTTTTTATTATTGGGAAGGTAAAAAGAGATTGCAACTGTTTTAATTGGACTTCCATATTCATTAATTCGAAGAGAAACGAGCAAGTACACTTTTCTCTCTGCACCATCCTCTATATAAATGTACCCATATGCTCCTTTGGCTGATACGATTATATGTGTATATATATATATATATATATATTGGTTTAGACATGAGTTTTTTGATTTGATAACAAAATAGTATATCGTTTACTTTATGGGAATCTTTAGTTTTGATTATAATAAACGTTTTTATCAATACAAAATTAGTATTACTAATATGTCATTAGCTATTTCACAAAAGTCTAACAGAGACGTCTATATATAGACTATTTTAGGGTTTTTTAGTGGTAATAGAATATTTTCTTCATACCCATTTCTATTCTTTGTACTTGGTATATATAATAAGTATATATATATATATATTAGGTAATCATGATTATAGACGCTCGAATGTGAGATATGTATACGCAAGATGAAAAATGGAGCAATGGAGTAGATTCATATATATGCTCTAAATATACAATAAAATACATATATATATACGATGTGAGTATACAAAGACAAAAGTCCACAGTAATGATAACACTATTTAAATAGGGTTCTTTCATGGCGTCATGGTTCTTATTCCCGAAAAATGCCCGGCCAAAACTTGTATACAACCAAACTACAAATCAATAACTTATTACGAATTATATATATACGAAACTGATAACAATATTAAATATATGGTGGTACACAACTCAAGCTAACCGTTATGATTATTCCACAACCTTTTCTCGGTCAACAACAATATATTATATATCCTAACAAACCCTTATTTCGTATCCATTTTAATATATATATAAACACTTTCCATAATTGCACCATTACTCACACTTTATAGCATAACTTAGTTACTATTAATGGAAATGTCACCTTGATTAGATCAATACCCCTCCTCCTCCTTCCCTACCGCCAAAATTTGGCGGTGGTGGCCGCGAAACCCATGACGTTGTCGTCACCGCCTGAGAAGCTTGATCTTGCGGCAGGGGAGGAGGATTTCCTGGATTATTATTGAGTAGCCGGATCTGCCGTTTCAAGAACTTGACATAGCGTATAGCTTCGTCGAGCATTGAAGCTGTATCCATCTTGGTGCCACCTGGCACTAGTCTCTGGAGAATTCTGATCCTCTCACTGATTCTCTCACGGCGGTGTCTAGCAGCCACGCTCTGAGGGTCGTCGGAGATCCTGACGTTACGGCGTTTGGGTTTCTTGACGCTTGCTGGGTCTATGTCGACCGGCTGCATGGCTGCGATCTTGTACATCATCTCCTTCATAGCATCGAGTTCTTCTAGAGGCTCTTCTTCGTCTTCTTGATCTCCGGAGAAAAGAGTGGTGGTTGCGAGAGAAGATGAGAGGGGAGTGAAATGAGAAGAAGAGAAAGGGTTGAAGATATGGAGGTGGGTGTGTTGGTCCATGACCATACCGATTGGATCATTATGATGTTGATGATGATGGTGCTCATTCTTGTTGTTGCTGCTGTTGATGATGTTGTTCCAAGTGTAATTTTGGAAGAGAGATGGGTTCATATTATTATAATTATTATTCATACTTTATGTTTGTTTGATTTGTGAAGATTTTAATGCCTGGGGCGAGCTCGAGGCATATGTGTATGTGTGTGACCGCGAGAGAGAGAGAGAGAGAGCATGTATTTTAAAGGAAAAAAGAAAGGTGATCATATGATGAGGGGTTAGGTTGGTGATGCAATAAGGATTTTGGTTCGGGAAATAAAAAAATAAAAATTATATTTATATGTTTCTTTTCAATAAGTGGACGTCACTAGTCGTTACCAAAAAAACTATATTGTTTTTAGTAGAATAAGATAATTCATATTTTCCATCTGCTCGAAAATGTTTACATATCTTAGTTTTCATAATTGAACAGAATATTTTTTTTGTTTTTGTTTTTGAGCTCTAACTAATGAGATAATATAGAGTTGGCTAGGGTTTTCCTCTCTTACAGTACCGAGACTTGAATTTAGGGTAGATCGAGAAAGTGGCTTTCACTAAAGTAATAACTACTATAAGGATGTGAATTACTTTATATGAACATGAGTTTCTCTTTGATTCACAAAAGATGTCACCACTTGTGTGCTCTTATTCTGACTTCTCAATTTGCGATCTCTTTATTTCCTCTCTTCACAAAACCCATTCACCAAAATAGGAAATATTGATAAATTTTCTCTCATTTTCTTGTCTCTTCGCGAAATAGCACATTGTTGATCCTATACTTATATTCCAATCAACGGTCGTGATTTTGTCTCTCCCCATCGATGGAGTCTAGTATTGAATGTAAATTGTGTGTGAAACTCGCAATGTTTGTTATATATTATTATAAAACAAATGATCAACTTGCTTTTTCCATAAAGTTATTCTATAAGTTGCGACGTGATTAAAGGTTTAAAAGGATCACATCAAATCACTCGCATGGGGACACCTTCATTAAGATTTGGGTGTTATCCATGATTGTCGTAAATAAGAAAGACGTGAATCATCGTCGTGACTCGTTACATATAAGACGGTGGTGAATATATCATTTTCCATGAAGAGAATTCTACTTTTATTTTCAAATTAGTTAACATCTACGTAACTACGCTTGTATATAAGTGTATATAACAAACATAAATCCGTAAAATACACGAAACTTTCATGAGACTTCAAAAGAGGCAGATTAATCAGACGGTTCTTATTTAATGTGACAAGTTTCTTATGTCATATATATCATCTCAAAAGCAATGTATAAATACATCTACATGTATGTACACTTATAAGATATAGAACTGTATTTTTGCATACATGTTAGGATTTGGTCTGCATTATAGACTTATAGTCATACAAATTGCGCATGCAGTCTGTAATCATGCATGATAGGTTTTCCCTCTTTGGTATTAATCCATTGTTCCTTGTATACTATTCTTATTAAAGCCAGCCAACTGCCAACTACATATACATGTAACATGAACATCTACTTGTACACTCAAAAGTTTTGCAAATTTGAGTCGATGTAAGTATATAAAATAGGCATTGTACCCACATGTTAACTTGCAATTTACAATCGTCAAGCTCGTGAGATATAAAAGTTAACAATTCTTTATTTATTTTATAATGGCATTGGTCATATAAAAGTTAAGAGTTTTATAGTCTATTTAAAACATAGTGCAAATATAATCTTTCATATTGGACAGCTAGTTCCTAAACTTGGATCCAGTAATGGACCAGATCACCTAAATAAATAAAGGAAACTTGAATGCAGTTGACTGATCACTGAAGCATGTCTTTCTAGCAAATTAATTTACATATCACTAAACTAACTTTATAATACAGCTCAAAACGGTCCCTTTCTCGTCTGTTTATAAAGTGTAACTGTAAACCCTAACAAGATAAATCTAATGTGAATGTATATAGTATATCTACACGTGAGTGACTGAAATAAATATGCAACATTTTCCGAGGAAGATTGAATCATAAAATCTGACAATCTCCATTATTTTCATCCAAATTACCGGGTACATTAAAAAAAACATTAAATAACCATTTTTATTTATTTATTTATATATCTCTTTTTTTTTTTTCGCAAGTGTGCTTCATCTTCTTTTGTTTATAGTACTAATAGCGATACAACATTAATTTGTGTGTTACAAGTCCCGAAGACCCACATCCTCATTCATTTCATCAGAGTCTGGTCTCTTACAGCGACTTCTTCTCTTTTTGGGTTTCCTCTTTCTGCTTCCACCATGGAGAGGAACAAACAACAAAAATTCAGTATTGTATCTTCTAAATTTGAACACTTTGTAGTTTAGTGATATATATCACTTTAGCTTTATCGAATTTCACCGGTTAATTTGGTCATATATATATATATATATATATATATATATATATATATATATATATATATATATATATATATATATATATATATATATATATATATATATATATATATATATATATATATATATATATATATATATATATATATATATATATATATATATATATATATATATATATATATATATATATATATATATATATATATATATATATATATATATATATATATATATATATATATATATATATATATATATATATATATATATATATATATATATATATATATATATATATATATATATATATATATATATATATATATATATATATATATATATATATATATAACTAACCACCGACGTCGATTCATTCGTAAATAAAAGTTGAATTTGGTTATGATCAAGTTAAGAAAAAGAAATTAAGCTAGACGAGGGTTGTAATAATCGATGATTTCTATTAGTACGAGAGTACGTAGATTATGCGCATTATAATACTGGTCATATGATTAAAAGTTTGTTCATTAAGCTAGTAAAAACCTAAAACCTTTTTTTTTTTTTTTACTTTTCTCTTGAGAGGATCTAAAAGTCTCAAAAAGTGATTACAAGGCATGGGCAGATGCTGTGGAGAAAGTGAAGAAGTCTCTTGTTTGGTCCGAAAATGTTAATGAAATGGAAAACTCTTTAATGAGTTTTTCACTTTATATTTATTTCTCTTTTGTTTTTGAAGAAAAAAAAAGCTTACGAAATTGACTCCATTATCTAGGATTAATTGTATTAAGTATTAACGAGTTTCAGTATCCATGCATACGCACGCATAAGGCCGTATTTTAATTAGCGACATACTCGACTCGAGATGCAGAGTCAAGTAACAAAAACAATACAGATTAAATAGACTCAATTATATATAAGTCATTTATCTATGTTTGTATCTTTTTGATAAATATTTTGAAATTCAAAAAAATTAATATGTATTAACTGATGAACATTCTTTTCTTTTTTTTCCGGCATCCATTGATCAACATTTTCGTTTGTTAAATATTTTCAAAACTTTTCTATAAGAGGATCTGACTACATTCTCGCAGGTTTTGAGAGGAGCATGAGGGGTAGTTGTAACTTCGTCAGTGGAGAATTGAAGAACCGTTTTTTTTTCAAGTGAAGAACAATTTAACCAATCTAGATGATTTTTTTTTCACCAAATGCATATAAATGATCACATTTCAAATTCATGTATTTTGCTTATAATTAGGGGCATGTGATCCCACTCGTCTTAAATTAATTGTACTCCGCAAGAGAACAACCATATTAAATTATTAATGCTTGGAGTCAATCCAGAATTGCCTTCATTCATCATCATCTTTAAAAAAAAACAAAAGAAAAAAACAAAACTGAAAATTATAAACTTATCAAGTTTGACATGCATATACAATTCACAAAAATTAGAAAAAACATATATAAATGAGATTGATGCTTGGATCGTTAATTCATTCAACCAAATGTGATTCTCTTTTTGTCCTGGAAGAGTGCGATTACCAATATTTATTTTAAACAAACGTATATATAACCAAATTTAAGGTTGCAACTTTTGCTTAACAATGTAATTGTCAGGTTGCAAACTAAAGCCATAAGTTATATATATAGAGATTTTGGTAATTAGCAAAGGTGCAGCTTCCATCTTTGTGGGCTGATATCAGCCCAAAATTTTGCACTCTAAATATGGGCCGCAACAAAAGTCTAGTATATATATATTTTTTTTTTTCATTCCAATATCTTTCATTAATCAATTAGGTGTTACAGACCAATACAAAACTTCGTAAAACAATTTGTTACATAAACAGAAATATGTATCATATATTGAAGAAAATAAGCATGAGGAAGTCAAATCCTATTTATATAAATAAGCAGATTTTATTTCTTTTGTGGGAAAATAAGTAGATAAGTTTCCAAATTTATTTTCCAAAAAAGACCATCCAAAATTCATTGAGTAAAAAAACTCCAAAACAAAGAAAATATTAGATTAGGAAGGTTCTAGAATAGTGCTAGATGAATTTGGAGTGCTTACTCCCTTGGTAAACCTAAATTTAGGGTAGTTTCTGCTAATTTTAGAAAAAAATCTTTTCGATTAATTATGTTTAGCTATATATATATATATATATCTATATATATAGATTTATCATTGCAGGAAAACATATAATTGAGACTGGTGAGTGGGTGATTTAGAGTATTTGCGAGCACCTGTATGTAGATGATAACACCTAACCAAATCAACATTTAATTCTAATTTCTAAACAACTTATCCTAAAATTTACTATGTGGAAATTTCCTTAGCTAAAATCCGAAAATTAGATCAATAATTTGATATTAAGAAGAAAAAAAAAAAACCAATATAGTAAAATCTTAATTAGTCAAAGATCATTAGAGCTCAAATACATTCAATTTTAATTAATTTTCCCATAAACACAAACCTATACTTATATATATATATACACACATTCGTCTCTAATGGCTTCTTCGAAACTCCATCATCATCATCCTCACCGCAGAAAACACCCAATCCGCTGCTTCTCTCTCTTAATCGTCAGCATGTCCACCATTCTCATCCTTCTCTTCTCTCTCTTCCTCTTCTCCGCTCCCACCTCCTCTTCCCGTCACCACCACAATTGCCGTCAAAGCTTGGTCCGTCTCGCTTGTAACGCAACTCGTTACCCAGACCAATGCGTCTCTTCACTATCCCAACCGGGTCGTGTCCCTCCTGATCCCAAACCAATCCAGATCATCCACTCGGCGATCTCGATGTCTTCCCAAAACCACAAAACAGCCCAATCGAAAATCAAGTCCATCCTAGACTCCTCCGTAGGGAATATTAACCGTACCAACGCCGCGAACATGTGTCTCCAGCTTCTCACTTACTCCGAACACCGTATCCAATCGACGGACCAAGCTTTGACACGTGGCAAAATCAAAGACGCTCGAGCTTGGATGAGCGCTGCTCTAGTGTACCAGTACGATTCGTGGTCACAGCTCAAGTACGTCAACGACACGAGCCAAGTCCGGGAAACGATGTTGTTTCTCGACGGACTTATCAACCTCACCAGCAACGCCCTTAGCATGATGGTCTCGTACGATCACTTCGGAGGCAACGTCGCGTCGTGGACCTACCCGGCAACAGAACGCGACGGGTTTTGGGAGAAGACTGGGCCGGGTTTGGGCTCGGGTTCTAGTGCAGGGCCTAATTTGGGTTTTCCTTCCGGTTTAAAAGAAGACGTGACGGTGTGTAAACACGGGAAATGCAGTTACAAGACGGTGCAAGACGCCGTTAAAGCTGCGCCGGTTGATAACGGAATGCGTAAGTTCGTTATAAGGATTAGAAAAGGAGTGTACGAGGAGAACGTTATTGTTCCGTTTGAGAAGAAGAACGTCGTGTTCATCGGAGACGGTATGGGCAAAACGGTCATTACAGGTTCTTTGAACGCCGGTATGCCTGGGATCACCACTTACAACACTGCTACTGTCGGTGAGTTTCTCGTACTTTTACTCTGTTTAAAGCAAACATATTTATAAAAAAAAAAGAGTTGAAAGTTCATATTTTTATAGATAAATATTATGAGGGTTTGCATTGGGCACGTGAAAGAACACTTTTTTTTTTTAATAGAGTCAAAGGATCCACGATCAGACTGTCCACGATGTTACAATTAATACAGAATTGTTATAGCTTACAATGTTGCTTTGTATATCCTAATAGGAGTGGTAGGGGATGGATTCATGGCTCGTGATTTAACGTTCCAGAACACGGCGGGACCAGACGCTCATCAAGCGGTGGCGTTTAGATCAGACAGTGATTTTTCTCTGCTCGAGAATTGTGAGTTTCTTGGGAATCAAGACACTCTCTACGTTCATGGTCTTCGTCAGTTCTACAAAAACTGCCGTATCCAAGGGAACGTTGACTTCATCTTTGGCAATTCAGCTGCTGTCTTCCAAGACTGTGAGATCTTGATCGCACCACGTCAGCTTAAACCTGAGAATGGCGAGAATAACGCAGTCACTGCTCAAGGAAGGGTTGACCCGTCACAGTCTACGGGTTTTGTGTTTTTGAACTGTTTGATTAACGGAACAGAGGAGTACATGAAGCTGTTTAATGCTAATCCTAAGGTGCATAAGAACTACTTGGGGAGGCCATGGAAAGATTACTCGAGGACTGTGTTTATAGGCTGTAATCTAGAGGCTTTGATCACTCCTGATGGATGGTTACCGTGGAGCGGGGATTTTGCGCTCAAGACGCTTTACTACGGTGAATCTAAGAACACTGGTCCGGGATCGGATAGGTCACAAAGGGTTTCGTGGAGCAGTGAGATACCAGAAGAGCATGTTCATGTGTATTCGGTGGCTAATTTTATTCAGGCTGATGAGTGGGCTTCCATGTCTGATTGAATGTTAAGATTATAAAGGGTTTAGGGGGTGTTTTATAAAAAATATATTATCATTGTACTTTAGTTGAGAATTTATGTCATATCAATTGAAAGTTCAGAATTTTGGTGAGCCGAGATCTTTCCCATGGGTCCAACGGTACTCGTTGTGGTGGTTGAGGTGTTGCGGGTTTCGATTGCCTAAGCTCAATCTCTCTGTCAATAAACCTACCCAAAATATCGACCAAATTAGTTCCCGAGAAAGCTTTCAAGTATATCAATCCTTTCGATCATGCACACTACTTAATTTGATCTATCATAGAATCATATGAATTCCTAAGAAGCAACAATAAAAGAAAAGAAACTAGTTTTTACTCGATATAGGCCATTGGAGTAGCGTCACCAACTCGTATGCGGGTACGGAGCATTCTTGTGTATCCACCAGCTCTATCTCTGTATCAAATTAGATTTATCCCAATGGTTACACAAAGAGCTTGGGTGATGACAGTTGAATGATGTCAAAAGAATTTGAATTTTTTTTTACTTGTATCTATATGCCAATTCTGTGAAAATCTTGTCATGTGTCGAGGACATCATCTCCTCCAATGGTTACGCAAAGAGCTTGGGTCGAGGACATCATCTCCTCCAACAAAACCAGCTGCTCGCCTTGCTGCAGCGAGTGAACCCTACAAATTTTATCACCAAGAAGTAATTATCATACACAGCGACCCTATATCCTCGACCAAACCATATACAGTAGTATGGATTAGAATTGAGAAGAACTTAGTATGGCTCAAAAGCTAAATCCTTTTTGACACTATATTAAACATACAAATACACTTCCAATTGAAGAAATGATGTTCACTAGATACAACTAAAGTGATGAAAAGATGGTACCTCTTTGCCGAGTTGAACCATATTATCAGCAAGACGACGAACCTCTTTTGCCTGCAAAGCCAATGTTTCCTTATTGCTTCTTTCAACCAAAACTACACTAGTATGTGCAATACTAGCTAACAAACCCAAATTTTTTCGTTTCGCCAAATAAGAAGCAGAAAGCTTATGGTAGGTATATAAAGACTTCATCGAGCTTAAACCTAACTACTCAGATAACAAGAACATGGCTACTTCTCTAGCCCCAGGGAAACTAGTTATGAAAGTGCTAGTCATGTTGCTAATCATCAATTACCCATCGCAGACAAATATCTTCTTTGATTCTTAAAACAACCACCAGGAGGAATAGTTTCAAAGGATACAACAAGGACCGGGTGAAAGTTACTTACCAATTCTTGTTGAAGCCTGTTGTTCAGTTGAACCGCAGATTAACCAAACATCTTCCTCACTATTTTTTTCCTTCTTCTTCCTTACTCTCTGTAGTTTACAGTCTCTTCGCTTGTTCGTTTTTAAACGACTAAACTTATCTATGATTTTTATTTGAATTGATCATGAATTTTCACTTGTTTGTCTTTTTCTAGGGTTTGGTTTCTAACTTGTTGTTCTGTTTTTTTTTTCCATGTTTTGGATGATACCATGATGGTTTAATCAATTAATGATGATGGCTTTGATGGACACGCATCTTCTCTGTGCTAGGTCTTCAAGGGTTTTGTTCCTCTCTCTATTACAGTATCTTCAATCGGTCGTTACATTGGTGGTGACATTCTAGTCTCTCTTGTTTTTATTTGAATCGATCATTGAATTTTCACTCTTGCTTGGTTTTTTTTCTAGGGTTTGGTTTCTAACTTGTTGTTTTGTTCTTTTACCAGGTTTTGGATTTGGATGATGCTTTTATCAATTGATGATGGCTTTGATGGACATGCTTCTTCTCTGTGCTGTGTCTTCAGGGGTTTTGTTCTTCCTCTTAACACGTATTTTACTTTTTTTTTGTTTTTTTTGTTTAGGTTTTGTACCTTACGTTTCTTTCTTCGTCTTGAAGGTGTTTAGGAAGCGAATTATGGATCTGATCATCACCTTCTTCTCCATGCTGCTACATCTTCAGGCGTTCTCACGGGTTCTTTTCTCTCAACGCATATCTATTTGCTTCTAAATTTTCACTACATGTTACTTTAATTCATGAGTCTTATTCGTTTAGGGTTTGGTTTCTAAATTGAATCCTTCAAAGCTTTTTAATATGGTCAAGCGATTTTCACTCTTGCTTGTTTTTTTTCTAGGGTTTGTCTTCTTTGCGCTACATCTTCAGGTAGTACTGTTCTTCCTCTTAACCGATTTTTTCTTTTTCTTTCTATATAAGTGAGAAAAAACATCGCTGTCCCTCTTTAATGCAGATCGCCGAGGCACCGAGATTACAGTGTGGGAGGTTTGGAGATAAAACATTGTGGGAGTACTGCTTATGATTTCAGAGTTTTAACTTTCAGGTTACCTCGCATCCATAAACCTTTTTTGCCTATCGGTTGTTTTATGACTTTTATCTAATATATATTGGCTATTGTTGATTCCTCTGTTTCATGTGTTTCCCAGATGTTTTTGCTGTGTACACACATTCAGATGAGAGTGATGATCCACAAATTCTTACCAAACCATCAACTTTTAAGAATTTTATTATACGGTTCTGAGAAAAAAATCAAATAAACCAATATAGTAAATCTTAATTAGTCAAAAGATCAATAGAGCTCAAACCGTGACTCCTCCGTGAGTGTGATACCCAAACACATTAACTAAACCAATATACATAACCGGAGTCCAAACCGGACAATCTAAATCTTAATCACATTATCTTCCTTAAAGAGAACCGTAATTAAGAAAAAAGGACACTCATCACAAAACTCCAATCTCTCTCTCTCTCTCTCTCATCTCCGTCGTCTCTGCGCGCATGATCCCATAGTGTTCCACTACACTATGCACCGCCCGTGACTCTCTCTAATGGTCTGTGACTTGTAATCCATCTCTCCCACCAAATCTTAAATTTTATTTTTATTTCCTTTTTTATCTTATCAAATTTAATTAATTTCCCCATACACACTCACCTATACTTATATATATATATACACACACATTCGTCTCTAATGGCTTCTTCGAAACTCCATCATCATCATCCTCACCGCAGAAAACACCCAATCCGCTGCGTCTCTCTCTTAATCATCACCATGTCCACCATTCTCATCCTTCTCTTCTCTCTCTTCCTCTTCTCCTCCCCTTCCTCCTCCTCCCGTCACCATCACAGCCACCACAGTTCCCGCCGATCACCCTCCGCCGACACTCCTCCGGCCAATCCCTCAGCTCAGATCCGTCTCGCTTGTAACGCAACTCGTTACCCAGACCAATGCGTCTCTTCACTGTCCGAACCGGGTCGCGTCCCTCCGGATCCCAAACCAATCCAGATCATCCACTCGGCGATCTCGATCTCTTCCCGAAACCTCAAAACCGCCCAATCGAATATCAGGTCCATCGTAGATTCCTCCGTAGGGAATATTAACCGTACCAACGCCGCGAACACGTGTCTCCAGCTTCTCACTTACTCCGAGTACCGCACCCAATCGACGGACAAAGCTTTGACACGTGGCAAAATCAAAGACGCTAGAGCTTGGATGAGCGCTGCTCTAGTGTACCAGTACGATTCGTGGTCAGCGCTTAAGTACGTCAACGACACCAGCCAAGTCGGCGAAACGATGTCGTTTCTCGACGGACTTATCCACCTCACCAGCAACGCGCTTAGCATGATGGTCTCCTACAATAACTTCGGAGACAACGTCGCGTCGTGGACCTACCCGGCAACCGAACGTGACGGGTTTTGGGAGAAGACTGGGCCTGGTTTGGGCTCGGGTCCTAGTACAGGGCCTAATTTGGGTTTTCCTTCCGGTTTAAAAGAAGACGTCACGGTGTGTAAAGACGGGAGTTGCGGTTACAAGACGGTGCAAGACGCCGTTAAAGCTGCGCCGGTTGATAACGGAATGCGTAAGTTCGTTATAAGGATTAGAGAAGGAGTGTACGAGGAGAACGTTATTGTTCCGTTTGAGAAGAAGAACGTCGTGTTCATCGGAGACGGTATGGGCAAAACGGTCATTACAGGTTCTTTGAACGCCGGTATGCCTGGGATCACTACGTACAACACTGCTACTGTCGGTGAGTTTCTCGTACTTTTACTCTGTTTAAAGCAAACATTTTTATTTTTAAAAGAGTTGAAAGTTCATATTTTTATAGATAAAAATTATAATAAAGAGTTGAAAAGTTCATATTTTTATGTGGGTTTGCATAGGGCATGTGAAAGAATACTTTTTTCTAATAGAGTCAAAGGATCCACGATGTTACAATTAATACAGAATTGCGATAGCTTACACAAAGTTACAATGTTTTGTTTTTAATAGGAGTGGTGGGGGATGGATTCATGGCTCGTGATTTAACGTTCCAGAACACGGCGGGACCAGATGCTCACCAAGCGGTGGCGTTTAGATCAGACAGTGATTTTTCTCTGCTCGAGAATTGTGAGTTTCTTGGGAACCAAGACACTCTCTACGCTCATGGTCTTCGTCAGTTCTACAAAAACTGCCGTATCCAAGGGAATGTTGACTTTATATTTGGCAATTCAGCTGCTGTCTTCCAAGACTGTGAGATCTTGATCGCACCGCGTCAACTTAAACCAGAGAAGGGTGAGAAAAATGCAGTCACTGCTCAAGGAAGGGTTGACCCGTCACAGTCTACGGGTTTTGTGTTTTTGAACTGTTTGATTAACGGAACAGAGGAGTACATGAAGCTGTTTAATGCTAATCCTAAGGTGCATAAGAACTACTTGGGGAGGCCATGGAAAGATTACTCCAGGACTGTGTTTATAGGCTGTAATCTAGAGGCTTTGATCACTCCTGATGGATGGTTACCGTGGAGCGGTGATTTTGCGCTCAAGACGCTTTACTACGGTGAATCTAAGAACACTGGTCCGGGATCGGATAGGTCACAAAGGGTTTCGTGGAGCAGTGAGATACCAGAAGAGCATGTTCATGTGTATTCGGTGGCTAATTTTATTCAGGCTGATGAGTGGGCTTCCATGTCTGATTGAATCTTAAGATTATAAAGGGTTTAGTGGATGTTTTATAAAGAAAACCTTATATTTGTTCTCTAGTTGAGAATGTTTATGCAGACTTGAGACTTTGCATTTTATGTCATATCAATTGAAAGTTCAGAATTTTAGGACTGATGAAGTAAAACAATAAACTTGCAGAACTTTGGAAAGAACCAGCTTTCTTTTGTTGTTGCTTGCAATCGTATGTAGGGAATGATTCCACTTCCACAGATAGCGTGTTGGGCTACAATCATAAATGAGTATGGACAAGGATCACAAGTTGTGTTTTGCTTGACGTTAAAGCAAAAATTGTTGTACGAGAACAACGTCCCCGGTCCCCCCCAAAAGTTTTCAACGAAGTAGACATCATCATCATCATTATCATTTTCAGCATCTAAAATTCGCAATGGATAAAAAAGTCAGGAGGATAGTGGAGGTTGCAGAAACTGGTAAAGGGCAGGTAAAAATGCACCATTAATTCAAAGAAGAGTAGGTTTTCATTGTAAAATCAAATTCGGGTTGATGGTTCTGTTAAGTGGTTCACCTAAATTGCTAAATACAGTTAAGTAGGTATGGGTTCATGCATTAGGCACATAAATTCTTCTGTTTTTGGTCTCAAACTCAAAACTAATCTTGTATAAGCATGAAAAACAGAGTAACTTCTTTACTAATTTTAGTTCATAGGTAGGTGGAAAAAGAAAAGTCTCCTCCTAGCTTTGTTGCTTTCAAGATTACATTCTAAATGTTCAATACCAATTAAAAAGCTAGCTTTATTGTTTGCCTCTGTGAAAACATACGGTAAAACTGATGAATGATATAGAAAGTACAATCGAGGCAAAAAGAAGATAACTGGTAGATAAAAGGAGCTGATTACTCCGAGATTATAGCTCAGAATCAGAGGTTTTCTCTTCCTTAGGAGGAGCAAATTGCTTGGTGAGCCGAGATCTTTCCCATGGATCCAACGGTACTCGTTGTGGTGGTTGAGGTGTTGCTGGTTTCGATTGCCTAAGCTCGTTCTCTCTGTCAATAAACCTACCCAAAGTATCGACAAAATTAGTTCCCAAAAAAGCTTTTCAAACATATCAACCCTTTCTATCATTCACACTACTTAATTTGATCTCTCATAGAATCATAAATTTCGAAGTAAGTAAAGATAAAAAGACAAGAAACTAGTGTTTACTCGATATAGGCCATTGGAGCAGCGTCACCAACTCGTATGCGGGTACGGAGCATTCTTGTGTATCCACCAGCTCTATCTCTGTAACATAATTAAAATTTATCCCAATGGTTAGACAAAGAGCTTATGTAATGACAGTTAAAATGATGCCAATAGAGTTTGGAAAAAAAATTCACTTGTATCTATATGCCAATTCTGTGAAAATCTTGTGAAGGACATCATCTCCTCTCACAAAACCAGCTGCTCGCCTTGCTGCAGCGAGTGAACCCTATAAGTTTTACCACCAAGAAGAAATTATCATATCTAGCGACCTATATCCTCTACATACCACGTAGTGCTGATTAGAAATGAAAAGAACTTAGTATGGCTCAAAAGCTAATTCCTTTTTGACACTACATGAAACATACAAATACGTTTCCAATTGACGAAATGCTGTTCACTAGATACAACTAGTGAGATGAAAAAGATGTTGCCAAACAGTAATCGACTAATATGAAACTCTTGAGGTCAACAACAACATCATGGAAAGAAACAAAAATACCTCTTTGCCGAGTTGAACCATATTATCAGCAAGACGACGAACCTCTTTAGCCTGCAAAACCCAATGTTTCCTTATTGCTTCTTTCAACCAAGAGTAAACATATATATGCAATCACTCACTAAACACTACTAACACAAGTATCACAGTAAATACATTAGTTCAAAGAATCGAAATTTACTATAAAAGAGTATACTTTATCACAAAACAGACAACACAATCTGGTGAAATTGAGTTCTGTGGGAAAATGGCAGATCCTATAAACCTTAATCAAACCGTAGAAAACTGGAAAATGGGAGAAATAGATTCAATACAATACCTTGGCGACAGTGGTCTCTATACGCTCGTGCTTCACTAACTGAGAAACCATAGTCCTGATAAACAAGAGTTTGAAACCAACATTTCAAAACTTCTAATACTGAAAACGAAAGTGTGAAGTAGCAAAAGGAAAGATTCAAGATGGATACGAAACCTAAGCATGGACATACGGTGACCCGCCGGCCGGCCAAGCTTCCTGAACTTCGTCATTTTGTTTTTGCGTCGGGGAAGTGTTCGGAGAGAGAGGAGAACCCTAAAGGAGGAGGACGAGAGACAAATGTGTGAAACGTAACTTACTGATGGGCTTGGGCTTGGGCTTGGGCTTTTGGGCCCACTAATCTACACATACCGTTTCTTTTTGACTAATGCTGTTTTGATTTTTGAAAATACAGCATATATAGTATGTTACATACCGCTTGAATCAAATTCCTCCAACACATTTTGGTTACTGAATCAATTAAAACTAAAGAGTGGAGAGAAAGCAAATTAAGGTCTCACGAAAACAACAAACACATTCAAATTGGTCTCAAACATATGAAGCTACAGATAAGTAGGATAAGTTAAGATACCAAACTAAAACAGAACTAAGTCATTACATAACACACCACCATTAAACATAAAGTAGTTTTACTCAGTTGCTTGTCCTCAAGACACTCTCACATCCATCATCATCAGTGAGTCTCACTCCTCTCTTAGGGCTTTGTGACAACAAGAAGCAGCTCGAATGGTTTGATGAGTGTGAATTTGCAAGTGTCCCCAAAAGCAATAGGATACTCCTTACACAAACGTCTCCATCCACCAGAGAAAAGGTGACCCCTCCTCGTTACCAAATACACCACACTCCATGACTTCTCCCCATCTGGATGATGGATCTTGACCATTGATTTCACTCTCGGCAGATAATCATTTGCAGCATATCTCGGGAGCCCCTGAATAAAACAAAAAAAAACAATTGTGTTCATTCACATGTCACTTTCTTTTTTGATACCAAAACCGAATACAGAAATTCTGTGTGTTAGTGTCTTATCGTACCAGGGATATGAGGTATGTTTTTGAGATAACGATCTCGAATCCTGCAACAGAAAACGAAGATGCGCCTGCATGATCTCTCCGGATGCTAAACACTCTCTCAGTCCTCTTGGTATTATGGGACTCCTCAGCTTTCTTCTTCCCAAAGTTGAGGTTCCTTTTGTACATGCCTCCTCTACTAGTTCCAGCTGCTGTTCTTGGGACACGAGAACTCAACTCAGAAGACACCACCACCTCTTCAGTCTTGACACCCTCTTGTTCTGTTTTAACACGGCCTGGTTCATCATCAAAAGTAAAGAATCAATGTCTTTCTCCAGTTCACAGTTTCATAATAAAAAAAAAGCAAATCTTACTCGAAGAAGCCAAGAAGTCCCTGGTTTTTGGAGGTTGAACCATCTCTTTGCCAGTTTGCGTCATGATGTTCACACTAAAGTCCATCTCTTCTTTGTGAGTGAAGCAAAGAAACTCATTTCTTCCCAAGGCATTGTCCCTCACAAACTTCTCCCATCCGGACTTCTCCATGAAGTAGAATCTCGGGTTTTTCGATACTCTTACTTCCCAAGTGCTTCCCCAAGGCACTGTTATCTTCATCGTACCCAGGAGCTCATCGTCAGGGAAGCATCTCGCAAAGTCGTGAGGAATCGCTCTCTTTTGGTTTATACAAACAAAATGAAAGATATTAGTTAGGAGGTTACATGTTTGAAATCAAAAAAAAAAAAAAAAACAGAGAGCTTTCCCTTCAAGAATTTGAGTCTAAAGTTTCAAATTTCGCCATGAAATAAGACCATCACACACAAACCGAACAAGAAGTTAAAAAGAACAAGAGAACAGATCTAAGAAACAAAGATGTAAATAAAGTATAGATCTTCACATTCAGACAGGGAACTACAAACTGAAAGAGAGAAGCAACAAAATTACAACACCAGGTTCTTAAGAAGGAAAGATGAAGAAATTTCCTATAAAAAAAAAAAAAAAAAGAGAAAACAATAATTTTTTAAGACTCCTAAAGCAGTTCCTTGTTCCACCTCTAAAATGCATCTATCAAGATTCAAACCTTTAAACCAATTGTTGTTACAAAGAATCAAAAGTTTCAACCTTTTTCACACAAGCAAGCTCATTTAACAAGATTAAGAGTTTAGAACATAGTTTTACCATGTTTTCGGAAGAGATGTCAAGACTGTTAAGAACTTTGAAGAAGCTTGGCTGCGTCCGTTCTCCATAGAACCGAACGAATTCAGGGTTACTACCCATCTCTCTCTCTCCTTAGAAAAATTTCTGATTCAAGCTCTCTCACCTACAACTTTCTCTTCTCTCTCGCACACTCCCTTTCTTTCTCTCTCTGACTTGTAATGCCTTTGGAATATAAATGTCGCCATCCCTACTTTCAAAAATTTCACAGAAATGGTTCAGAAAAAGTGGTCAAAGTGAAAAAGCTTTTCTCTCAACTCTGAAACTAAGTACAATTGTGAGATCATCTTTTTTGTTTGCGTTTCTTTATTTTTATAACTAACTCGTGACTATTTTACGAGTAACAATTTCAAAGCTTTTTAAATGGAATAAAAGCTTATTAATAAACAACCTACCTAAAGTATCAACCAAATTAGTTCTCGAGAAAGCTTTCAAATATATCAATCCTTTCGATCATTTACACTACTTAATTTGATCTCTCATAGCACAATATGAATTTCTAAGAAGCAACAATAAAAGAAAAGAAACTAGTTTTACTTGGTATAGGCCATTGGAGGAGCTATGAGAGATCCAAGTGCAATTAACTTGATGAAGTAAGAATCCAAGAGTAAACATAATAATATGAAATCACTACACTACTAAACAACTATCACAGTGAATACAATAACTCATGAATCAAAAATTTGCTATAAAAAGAGTATCCTTTTTTCACAGAACAGACAACACAATCTGGTGAAATTGAGTTCTGTGGGAAATCAAACCAAATCAATACAATCACTTTCTCTTAAATACCCAGAGGAGTGAGAGAGCGTTTAGTATCCGGAGAGATCATGCATGCGATTCTTCTTCTTCTGTTGCAGGATTCAGCGTCGTTATCTCGAAAACATACAGACAACACAATCTCTCCCGATACTAAACGCTCTCTCACTCCTCTGGGTATTTTGGGACTCCTCAGCTTTCTTCTCCCCAAAGTTGAGCTTCCTTTTTGTACATGCCTCCTCCATTAGATCCATCTTGTTCAGTTTTAAAAGCGACCTGATTCATCATCAAAAGTCTAAGAAATCAATATCTTTATCCGGTTCATCTGTTTCAAAGCCAGAAAAGCAAATCTTACTCGAAGAAGCCAAGAAGTCTCTGGCTTGTGGAGGTTGAAGCATCTCCTTGCCAATTTGCATCATGATGTTCACACTAAAGTTCATCTTTCCTTTGTGAGTGAAGCAAAGCAACTCATTTCTTCCCAAGGCATTGTCCCTCACAAACTTCTCCCATCCGGACTTCTCCATGAAGTAGAATCTTCATCGTACCCTGGAGCTCATCGTCAGGGAGGCTTCTCGCAAACTCGTGAGGAATTGCTCTCTTTTGGTTACACAAACAAGATGAAAGATATTAATTAGGTTACATGTTTGTAATCGAAACCAACAAAAAAAAAAAAAAAAAAAATGCTAGACAAGAATGTGTTTCTTCAAGATGAAAAAAATCAGTGAGCTTTCCCATCAAGAATTTGAGTCAAAAGTTTCAAACCTCACCATGAAATAAGACCCATCATCACACACATTTGAAACTACAAACAGAACAAGAAATTAATAAAGAACAGAGAACAGATCTAATAAACAAAGATGAATATAAAGTATAGATCTTCGCATTCAGACAGAAATTTCCTAAAGAACAGAGAAAACCAAATAATTTTAAGACCCATAAAGACAGTTCCTTTAAGAAATTTCCTAAAGAACAGAGAAAACAAAATAATATTAAGACCCATAAAGACAGTTCCTTTAATTTTAAGACCGCTAAAATGCACCTATCAAGATTCAAATTTGTATTCTTAGGTGAGAGAGCTTGAATGGCGACATTTAATATTTCAAAGGCATTACGAAGAAAAGGAGTGAGAGAGAAAAATACGAAGAAAAGGAGTGAGAGAGAGACAAGAGCAAGTTGAAGGAGCAAAGCTGGTAGCTTTCTCACCTACAAGCTTTGCTCCTTCAACTTGCTCTTCTCTCTCTCCCCCCCTCTCTCTCTCACTTGTAATGTCTCTCTCTCCCTCTGACTTGTAATGTCAAAGTAAATAAAAGCTGTTCTCTCAACTCTGAACAGCTTTACTTATTGATGGGCTGGGCTTTGGACCCATAAGTATGTATACATACACAGTTTTTGATAGGTTTATAAGGAGAAAGTACAAAAATAATAAACTTGTTTAGGTTGGGATTTCATTTGATACAAAAACAAAAGTTCTGCCATTAACATTTTTGCCACATTTAATCTCTGTAATGCCGATCCAAAATCCAATTATTCTACCGCTAATTCGTAATTAACAAATGCTGCAACCTTTTCAAAGGCCATAATAATTCAGCTCTACATTTTCTTCTAACTGACCTGTAAAATGACAACAAAAAGAACATCTGATCTAGAGAGACTCTGTAGAACTGTTAGAGGTGGAGAGAGATCAGAGGAAGTGATGAGTAGGATACTCATGTTCATAACCATTGTAGTCATAATAGAGCCTTTCCCCTTGCGAGATATCGCGTGTAGCCACTAGAAGAACCCGACATTCTCCTTTTATGCTGTACCTCACGCATTTGCAGTTCTGCTTCTTCTTAGCAACCCTGCAGCAACAAAACAGTGATGTGATCATTATTCAATGGTATAAACTTTTGCGGGAAAGAACAAACAAGTTAAAAATGTTTTGAAAATGTTGCTTACGGATTGTGATTGTTGATGCCATTAATGAAGCGAGATATGTTTCCATACTTGTCGGGACATATAACAAGAGTTTTCGATGGATCTTCTGATAAAAGGAGAGTCATGATGCTGTCACAATCGTCTTTTTCTCGGTTTTTCAAGTAATCAACATCTCCTGTATATTCCGCTATGAATGTTAAGTCTTTAATAGGACCATCTGCTTCAACAGTGTAACTGTATAGACAGGAAAAAAAAAAGGACCATGTTTATAACTCCACTTTGTGATTAAAGGAAGACTGATCTAATGATTCGAGAGAGAGAGAGAGAGATACCCTTCAAGCGGATCAAATACCACAACGAGAGGAGGGCATTCTCCACGTCTGCACATAGCTTGACATTGTTCCAATGTCTCTAAATCTTCTTTTGACAGCACCTATGGAACATAAAAAAAAACCGAGAAATACAAATCAAGGAAGTTATTAAAATAAGAAAGTTAACGATAAAGGTGCTGAAAGATTTGTATTGTTCTTTACCTGCATCCCACCTTTCTCGAACTTGGATTGATTTGCAGACCGAGGAGCCATACCGGGAACATAATTTAAGCCGTCGATGTATTTGATACCCAATGCGGTTAATGCAGTAGCAAGTGTGCCCATTTGTGTAAGCCTCCGTTCAGGATCATCTGATGGAACCAAAGGTAACAGTTTTCTCCTTCTCTTCTTCACTGTCAAAGAGCAAGATCGTCTCCGAGGCTTTCTAGTCTCTTCTTCAAAAACAATAAATGAAGCAATGCTTAATCTCAAACACTTGCTATTCTCGGTTAATATGTAAGTTTCTCAACAATGCTCATTAACCAACCCCACATGAAGTGTGCAAGAGATTAATAATACTAATTTGTAGTACATAACTAGCAAAAATTTAGCTATTTTCATATTCATTAAACTGCTAATCTAAGTAAAAACATCTCTTCAGATTCATAAAGTCGAGAACTTTATGATCATATCAAGAAACCTACCAAAAAAAAAAAATCGTACCTTGACTCGATTCTGATTTGTCTGTTTGATCAGTTTGCTTCTCAATCCGGAAGAAGTGCAAGATCTTCTTCTGAGATAACCCTAAACATTTTCACCCGGACAACACAAAAAAAAAATCCCAAATTTTTGAAAAAAAAAACAAAGAGAGCATTAGAAAAATTAGGAATTTGTTGAAGACAAAGAATTTAAAAAAAGGAAAAAGAAAGAAAAAAAAAAAAAAAATCCCTACTTCTTACAGGTCGTTGGTCGGAACAATCGACACAAAGCCAAGGTCCAATGGGGACACGAACAACGATCGGTCTAAGGCATTTCATATGGAACCCTTTATCGCATTTATCGCAGAGGAGAAGCTCATCGTCTCCTTCCCCAGAACCACATTTCTCACAGGCCACATCACCGTAGCTATCTTCTTCTTCTTCTTCATCTTCTTCTTGTACAACCACACGGACAGATTTCGCCATTATCTCAGCCATTGATTTCATCTTCCTCGGTGGTGGAGATTCGGAGGAAGGGCGTCTCGCTGGAGCTTTCGTTCGTCGCCTAGATGATGAGCAAGGAGACGCCGCTGGGGAGGAAGCGTTCCACGTGGCCATGACTGGGATGGGATGCTCACGATGAAGAGTCGCGCCGGAGGAGAACGGGGAGAAAACGATTTCGATTGGTTGGAGCTAACGTGCACCGCCGCGTGTGCGCACGAAAACTGATGTGCGCATCACCTGGAGTGTGATTTGGGATTCTTCTTTCTTTTAAGACTCTTCTTAATCGGCTCTTCTTCTTTTTTTTTGTTTTTTTTTTAACCTTTGACAAATTCAAAATTACTGGTAAGGCTTTTGGTACCTGCTTCTTCTCTTCTGTCTTAAATAAAAGGTTAAAAACTTAATACATTGTATGAGACCAGATTTACAACCATTAAAATCCTTTTAATTGTTTGAAAATTTCTTTACTAAATCTTACTTATCTATTTTGTTAGGGATTGGTAAAAAATTTAATAATAACTGATATGCAAATGATACTAGTAATATATTTCCAAGTTAGATACAAATTCATAAAAGGAGACAAATCTCCTTTAATGAAAAAAAAATATATGTTGGTGCCTTGGTGAGCTAATTTATCCAGCCCAATGCTGTCTCTTCAACACGACGTTGATTGCAACAACTCCTTAAAGAACCAACCGATGGATATCGAATGCCTTAGAACGAGGCATCTCGGAGCATATTGACTTTGCATAACGATGTCTTTGATCAACGACAATATGAAACTAAACTATATGGGACTTTGCTTTCCTACGTTGTTTTCACAAGTAACAGTAACACAGTTGTCAAGCTTACATTATGAACAAGGGTTTTTATCGGAGATTTGCCTAGAGAGGGGAATTTGGCCTTCCTGTGATGAAGAGTCTCTTCCTTTATACAGTTTGGTTTGCATACAACGATGCTTATGATTTCATATTATGTAGTTTTCCGTGTGCTCGAGGTATTATACATACAACATAGTTACATTGATATGATCATCCATTGTGGGCAGGACCTCAAGATTTTTGTCACCCAAATTAAAAGAGAATCACGATTCACATTGATAATCATGCTCGTGCGTCTGCTCCGACGGTCAACTTTTTAAGTCTTGTTAATGCCGAGACCATTTCGAAGTCGGCCTCAATCTTTTTTAATGCAAATTCTTTACCTTTCTTCTAATACAATTAAGGTATAATGTATATCTACTTCATGTATCTTGTTCCATTCTTGCATGACATGACCGATTTGTTCAGTGGCGGATCTAGAAAAAAAATTTAGTCGGGGCAAATTTTAACTGAAACGGAAAAAAAATTCTATAAGAATTCAAGTTTTTTGGTGAAAAATATAACTCAAATTTTACTTAAGAAAGACAACCCATTTAAAAAATTTAGTTAATTTTTTAAGTAACACAATGCTATTAAAAGTATATGGAGTTGTAATATTGGTAAAATAAATAGACAAATTGGACTTTTAACTTGGGTTTGTATAGATTGGAAGACGCATTTGATGTAAAAAACGTGTGAATATAGAAAAAACTGAGTAACATGGACAAAAAAGCATTTATTACCAGGGGCATAATTCAAAACTGTTATAAAATAGCATTAATCTAAAAAAATTTGACAATGGCAACTGCCCTCCCTACTCTAACGTGGATCCGCCCTTGGATTTGTTTGTATTTCATTCATGAGCACTTTGTTTGTTTGTTGCCGATGATGCGTCATTGCTTCGATTATTGGCGTGATGAAATTTCCCTAGTCAAAGATCAACAAAGTTGGAAATATTAATGGAAAAAAAAAACTCACAGAATAACTCTCGTTAGCTAGAAACTTTGATCCTCAAAGTTTGTATATAATACATACATATATGAAAGTGGAAGTTGGTGCTAAGGTTGATGATGACAAGAAATTGCAAGTGGCCGAAGACCTCTTTAATTTTCCTAAACCTTCCTCAAAATGTCAAATCCACTTCTTGTAATCTTTTAAATCCTGTTTATTTTGACTGCTTAATCAATCAAATTTAGTTTGTATTGACTAAGGTATATTGAATGATTTATTATTTATATGATTTTTGCAAGTCCAAACATAAAATTCTGGTTAAGTATCAACATTGCAATTATTAAATACACCACTTGCAAAACAGAACAATTGCAAAACTAATTATGAAAGCCGAAACTCGAGATTATAATCAATCTCTTTGACTTTCCATGACTCTATTTGCCCAAAGTGTCCATGGACAAAACTCAAAAGTCTATTTTAATTATATATGTACATGTGAAACAAATAATCAAACAGATTTTGTACCAAAAAATAACAGCCACATTAAATCAACATTTGAAAATATATAGATATACCATAAGCCAAATACTTAGACCCTCCGCTCTACAACTTTTACGAAATTAAATGTTAAACTAAAACGAGATTTAGTTTTCTCTTTTCAAAGCCACATAAAATTGTAAAATGTCATTAATTAACTTAATAATTAATGTTAGTTTAAAATAAATTAAACAAGCTCATTAATGGAATTGTACCAAACTCCATATCTTATGAGGTAAAATAGAAGAAATAAAAGCACAAATTTTTAATGAACAATTAAAAAAGAAAACATCTTGTGATTTTGAACCACAATGTTGAGATATACTTTATGATGAGAGTAATGTCATGTGGATAATGTGTTCATAATCGTATTAGAGCTTTTTGATATTAATATGTAGATTGTGTCTATGTAAACGGTAATCCGTTAAGACTTTTGAAAAATAATTGATTAACATTTTGTATTTTGGATTCCTGTTCAGCCGGAAGACCAAAAAGATGACCTAAAGATAAACCGTGACCTCTATAATCCTTATTACTTGAGAGTTGAGAATACCGTAACCACTCTGATTTTCGTTACTTGAGAGTCGAGAGTAAGTCTTGATAATATAAATATTGTTTTAAGTCATATTATTCTAAAAAATGAAATAAATAAAATAGGATTATTAAGTCAAATCATAATCATGAAATCGGAAAAACAATATAAACTGACCCCACTTAAAACCATTCCATTTTAGAACATACAACATTTTGAATTGTGTGTTCGTCACCATGACAACAAATCTTATGAGATTGAATCTCATTCGGGTACAATTCAGCTTTCAAAAACTATTCTTTCGTGTAAGTTGAATATATTTTTTACCAACAAATAATCCCTAAAAAAATTTATATGGGAGAAAAAAAAAATCAATCAAAACGGCATAATATGTGTCGTTTTGGTTTCGTATACCGAAAGACAAGATCTGGAATTCACCTTAAACACCTTAAGAAGATCCGTTAGCATATGCCTAACGGTAAGTGAGCAATTGCTCTGTAAAAGTAAAAGTATCTTCGTAACGCCGTTAGTTCTAATAACGGCATCTTGCGCCGTCTTTTCCTTAAAAAGATAACAGACGCTCCACAAAACCGTAACGGCGTGATCAGTCGCCGCCGTGGACACTTTCATCAGCCTCTTCACCACCGTCTCCACGCACACGCCATCACAAATCTCCGATCGACCTTCTTTACAAGACGAGATAGTTTCGAGAAGCTTTAGGCATTTCTCCGTCGCTGAAACGCTCGTCGTTGGATCCGTTAACAAACTCGTGAGCTTCGTGACTAGCTTCCTCTTTCCGATTAACGCGAGTTTCACGCGTTTTGAAGACGCGATCGCGATTAATAACGATAAGCTCGCTTCGATTAAGGTTGGATCAGAGTTTGAGCTTATCGAGTTCATAATCTCGGTGATGATTTCGTCTCTCTCGGCGATTAAGAGCTTTGATTCGGCGTCGACGGCGATAAACTCAAGCACGGCGGAGCAATCGATCTTCAGTTTTGGATCCGCGTTTTTAATTAATAGAGATAAAGACGTCAAACAATCTCTACCGTTGGTTAAGATCAGATTCGATAACCGTCTCCGGTTTAAGATTTTACGACGGATCATGCTCAGAATCTTCACCGCCTCTACGACGAGTAGTAATTTGGAGTCGGAGAAGTTTGTGGAATCTAATTGGCTAATGACATCCACAAGCATCTCTACGAAACCATCTTTTCCGGCGAGGAACTCTCTGTTCTCGTCAGAATCACTAGCGAATCGGAGGATCATTGACAACAACGCGTCGTGATCACTATCTCCGACTCGATCAATTGCATCGTTAATTTCGTCTCTCGTCGGAGTATGGGATTCCGGAGATTGAGAACCGGTATAACGGTGGTTGGAGTCGGACCAGAGATCGATGAGACGGTGGAGAGTTAGGTTAGGTACGAAGTCTTTGTTTTGAAGAATCTGCATCGTGGCGGGACAAGTGTTGTTGCCACCATCGAGCCAACGCTGGATACTAACTCGGTCGTAGGTAACGCCGGTGGAGAGACTCACGGGAGATTTCATAACGTCAAGTGAGATTGGACATTGGAAGAAACAAGGGACGGTGGTGATGTAAAGATCATCGCTCCTCATATTTTTTTTTGTTTCGGGCTTGCTCCGGCGAAAGAGTTTCAGAGAGAATAAAGAACAAATCTTTGATTTTGAGTTTGAGACAGAGAGAGACACAGAGTCGTGTGACTCGTGTGGGTTTGGTTTTAAGAAGATGAGATATGACTTATGAGAGAGTGAGTCAAACTATGCTGACGTCAAAATTCACTTTTTGAACTACTACTTGATAATACTATTTTATTTTTATCAATCTTATTCTTATCACAATTTTTTAAAATTTATTAGTGGTTTTCCTATTTTCCAAATTTATTAATCAACTTTTACAACGTTGGAATATACATTATCATAATTTTGGAATATAGTTTTTAGTGTAGGGAAATGTAAAAATATATTCCTGAATCAAAAATAAAATACTTTTGTGACATCTTTATAAGTTTTTATTTGAAAAGAAATGTAAGAAAAGCCATGAAATAAAATACTTTTCCGTGTTTCCTTGTCACACGCTTTTGGTCAAAGAGTTGAGTCTGAGGTTTTGTCTTTCGGCGCGCGTAGTAGGAAGACTAGAATTTGTATTGGTGGTACATCTCAGCCGTTGATAATAGTAGCCAGACGGTGTAGATTTGCGTAAATGCTTCCCACCTAAATATATCACGCAAGTATCCCACTTGTCCCTTTTTAAAATTGCACCGCCTGAGGAAACTCGGGAACCTTTTGATTTCGTCAGATCTGTGTGTTCCTCTCGTAAATTAAATACTCGTATTGTTGTCTCTTAAAGAATTGTTGTTGTATTCATGTCTTTTGTAAATTAAAATTTATAAAAGAAATGCGTTTTATGGAGTTGAACTATTGACCGGACAGATTCTATGGACTTTAAAGCAACTTTTGTTGCTTCCTTTTCCTTTTTCAAAGTCCACTTAAAAATAAAGTCTTCATCGATTACCTCGGAAGTTAGAGCCAAGATGAATGTGAGTATGTGACATTCCAAGCTCGTATTGTCTAGTAGTATTATGTGGACAAAACTAGAAACAAATGATGTTGGCCATACATAAAATCACTTTTCACGATATGAAAGGTGTAGTTCCATTTTACTACGAGCTTCCACAGTTACCTTATATGGGCCTCTTAAAAAACAAACTTCCGTTCGTTCAAATACATATTCAATATAATAATTTTGCCAATAGAGGCCCATTAAATTTACGTTTTTCGTGTTCAAATATGCCATCATAAATAGATTTAGAAAGTTTGATAAACAAAAAAAAAAAGATTTAGAAAAAGAATAAAATCTTGAACACAACAGTTGTTATTTTTAACCACCTTTCGGTTTAATTAAAAAAGGACTTCAATGAGAACGTATGAAGCAATGATCGGCAAAATTGCACGAACGTTGCTTCGGTTTGTAATAGTGGATGTCAACAGTGTTGTTGATACAGTAATAATTAGGAATTTTAGGAACTAGGACAAGCTTTATAGATCTTATTGACTGTTGTTCTGACATAACTACTATTGTGCCTTTAATGTATGTGTTCGGTTTCCTACTTTCCTTCGTTTTTTTTTGTTGTTGTTGACACTATTCGGTTTCCTTCGTTCTTCTGACATATTTGTACGTACGAAAGGTTAGTATCGTCATTATTTATCTGCATTCAACATTTATGATAAAACATAACTGAATGATACAACTTATTAAGTTGCCTATAAATCCTATAACGAAAAGGTACTAACATTAGTATACCAAAAAATAACATGATTTTCGTAATCCTAAAAGTAGACGTTTAGCCGATGAAGTCTCACACTATCATAATATATAGTCAAACCATAATAAACATTGACAATAGTACGCGGGAATCGTACAATGATAATATTTTAGGGGATACTTGTTTAATACCTTAATTATAGTATTTAGTATTTACAATGAAAATTTAAAAGGTTAGAATACACTATAATATAGTCAATTTGATGTGAAATTATTATTATTATTTTGTCGTCAAGCTATATGAACAGAAAATTTTGACATAACATGAAATGAAAAGGCTCTACCTTGACCCACCACTAATTATTTTCTTTCATATTCTTCTCTTTGTCCCCTCTTTCTAAATCACTAGAAGATGAATTGATAGTATTTCTTATAGAAAAAAATGAAAATGTATTTATATAAGAAATTAGAAATCTTGATAATTAATTAGTTACAACTTACATGTAATCTTAGTGAGATTTTATTGTGTTGTAGTATAAGTTCAATCCACATAATACATATTATTTCAAAACAAAATTAGAAATATAAGGAAATGTGATATTACTGACATGTGAACCTAATTAAAGACAGCTATAAAGGAGTCTTCCTCCATATTTTCTGTCTCGTGGGTCATATAAAGAGGGAGCTATAAAGAGACGTTATTGGTTTTGCACCACAACATTTTTTTTACTCTTTCCCTGAGATAACTTGTTCACATATATTTAGCTTTTTTTTCTTTTTTTTTTTTGGGCAAACATTCACATATATTTTAGCTCTAATTCAAATGTAGGTACTTTTGTGGTAAAAAGTAAAAACGTCTGTGCTTCCAAAGGAGATAATTCGGAGGTGTCCGATTTAAACGTTGCTCGAGGAGAAATAAAATACTCTTCATCTTCGTAAAAAAAAAACGGAACCAATCACACGGCTTCATAGAACATATAACATTAAATTTTCCGTGACAACATCCCTAAACATATAGTATAGATATTAATATAACGACGTAAAATCCATGATATAGTTAGATACTTGGATTAATTAGGTACTGTGGTTTCCTTAACAAAAAAAAAACATATGAATAAGACCATAAATAAGTAATAAATAAATAAAAACACGATGAGAACCACAAGTCAACATCTTTCCAATCACAATCGCTCTCTCTTGATGTGCCCATATTTCTTGCTGTCAGCAATTCAAAACCTTCTCTTTTTCATTCCATCACACCCATCAGCAAAATCTACCCTTTTAAATATTAAATACTTCCACCCAAAACTCCCTCAAAACATAATTCATTTCCCTCCTTCCCTCTATTTTTTTCCTCTCCAATCTTTCACCAATGTCTTCTCGATACTGCAGATCAAGAACATATCATCAACTCAGAAGAACAATCCCTATTCATGTACTTCTTCTTGTCCTTTTGAGTTGCTGCAATGGAGCAAGAACCACGAACGTGTTCTACACGAGCTCGCCACCCAAAGAAAAGGACGCCGTCGTTTCGCCACCTCATCAAGCTCATCGTCAAGTACAAGATCACAAAAGTGGACAGTTCTTGGGGTCCTTGCCACGTCAGTTTCCGGTTCCAGCTTCTGGTCCTTCCAGAAAACATAACGAGATCGGTTTGAGTAGTACTACGACGACTCGGTCCTCTCCTTGAAGTTCAAAGGTTTGGTTAATGAATCATCCTTTTTACTTTTGTAAGTTTATGTGGTTTAAATTTTTGCCCCTTTTGATTTTGGTTTAGACTGATGTAAATAGATTTCAGTTTCATTTATTTATGGGCAATGCTGTGGATANTTTTTTTTTTTTTTTTTTTTATATCGGAACTTGTTAGATCCATTTAAATGTATTGCACGTACGTATAAGTGTAAAAAGCGAGGAAAGAAAGCTCCTTTTGCAATCAAACAATTATTATTAACTCCTTTTGATTTTCCCAGTAAGGAAAGTTCGGTGGTATCTAAATTTTATATACGACATGTTTATCATATTCTAATCGTGGATTAATCATACCGGGGATAATTATTAAGATACTGTATACAAGTCGCCGATCCGTTTGGTATAAAATTTATTGATATAAGCTTAGTTACTTTATATTCACTTTTCTTCTTATGAGTTATAAAAATAACAAACGGAAGCTATAACACTGGCTTGAGTTGATGTTTTACTAAGATGTATTAATTCGACCATGGCATAAAGAAAAAATATCAAAAGTATTGAGCATATTAAAATATGATATATATCTTGAAATGCAAAATTTCCCAAAATATAATGGACTTAAATTTGACTAATACAGATAATGTGTGTTCGTGCGTAGAAAAATTGTCATTTCTCAAAAATACGAAGCAATGAAAGGTATATATGTTCTTAGCTAAAACGTGTGATTAAGATTGGACGTATATACATAATTGATTACTTTGGATGTATCTTTTTGTTTAATTTTCTTCAGTAATGTCACTGAGTAGTCCAGTCGTTGTGAATACGATTGACCAACGGCTGCAGATAATTGGAGGATTTGATGTGATCTCTCCTACGAGTTTCAGAAGTTCATTGGAACGTTTCTTTGGGGTTAGTGAACTAGTGTCATTAATAGTACTTTTTTATACAAAAATATCAATTATATTCCCCTGATTCTCATTCAAACTTTGAATAACTTTATCGGAATTCCATGTGATGAAATATACTTTACATGAACAATAGGGTCCCTTGACTCTCTTGTCTCGATTACAACTTTAGTTTACGTCATTTAAAAATATAATCAGGCGTGAGCTATAGAGATAAGCTAGTTAGAAATGTAAAGCAAGGAGTTCCCATAAAAGGGGAAAGCAATAGAACCTAAAAATTCCCAAAATGGGTTGTATTGTATATATTCAATATGTGTAAACTCACGTACTGTATGCATAATCTATAACGTCTCTGATTATTCAAGTATAGTTCTACGTCCTAACAGCAATAGTTTTTATTAGCTAGCAACGTTTGAATTGTTGTTAACTTACTAAATAAAACATCTTAATTAATTGATCAGCCCACTGATAAATCGAATTGAAAGTACTTCCACATCTATTTATATTAAAAGATTTCATGACACCGGTTTTAATAACAACTTACTACTATTATTCAATTTTGACGTCTTGTTACAATGATTTTAGATTCTGAAGATTTGGTCACCGCTGCAATGCTTTAGTTTGTAATAGTAATCATGCATGCGTGTGAGATTTAATAAATTAATAATAAGCCAAAGTGGCTGAAAACGTTGTGACAAAAAATGCTAGAGTGTATTATATGGATTTAGGATGGATACATTTATATGCGGGCATGTGATGTGTCCAAATGCGTACGTGTGCACTTGTGTCCACGCGCACGTACACGTGCGGTGTACCCCGCATTGATAGGGCGAGTCTCGATTATTTCCATTTACATATATCTTTCGTTAGTTGACCATATGTATCCAAATGCACGCGACATACATATTCGCACGAAAGACTCAAATAATTTGTTTAATGATATATTGATATAACATTATTGATCATACGATATTTATTTATAACCCATTGAACTATATATCAAGTATAGTGAATTCTCATGTTCGATAACATGCACTTCTTCGGGGTCTGGTTTTTATTTGATTTATAACTTATGTGGTCAAAATAGAACACAACATTGAATAGGATATGATAAAAGACTATTCAAATTGATTTTTTAAAGCGTATTTGATTCGAACTTTGATCATGCATACAAAAAGATTTGTACATATCCTGACGAGTTATATCATTAAAACTCCTCTAACAAGTGACAACCTCCACGAATGAAGGACATAACTAAAAATCACCTTTAAACACACAAACACAACAAACGATACCGCGATCAAATAAACACGCGTGTTTCAAAAATTGTTTGCAGACTCAACACATACTCTCTAAAAGAGTTCACAAGTCTCTTCATAAGAAGAAGGCGAGGAATGAAGCTGTTTCATCAATTGATGGACTCTTTATGAAAACTGCCCAGGCCCAGCACTGTGAACGAGTAGAAGTGATGGATTAACCAGTAGACAAAAACACTTGGTAAATTTTCTTATAACTTGTAAAGTTTATAAATTTCAAACAAGACCAAACCGATAATTTGTAAAGATAATTGGATCATTGGGTCTTGGAGTTCGTAGATGGGCCCAAATTGGTACATCTTTAGGGCCAACTATATAATATTGATCTTCTTATAGTCCGTTATATTCTGGCCGTTTAAACTTTTGGCCAATGGCCACCAATGGAAAAATTGGAAATCGAGTCATCTTGGAATTTCCACCATCGAAAAGAAAATTCTGATAGGCATAACCGATGGTTTGTGTGTATACGGTAAGAAAATTCAAAATTTGGCAATCAGTGTAAAGTGGAAATGGTGGCTCAACATATCTTTCCTTGGAATACAACTTACAAATGATGACTGATTTGGCTTCCCTTTGAATTTACCTTTTACCACTCTCTCTCTCTCTTTTTCTGGTGATGTTATTTGACAAAAAAAAAAAAAATCAAGAAAATAAATGAGAATGATAAATATATAAAAAGTAGCCATATAACAAATTTGATTATTTAAGTGGCCAACCAAGCTAGACCACTTTCCAACTTTGTAAGAGAACTTGGCACATGCTTTCCAACATGGGATATGAAAACTTTATTTCAAAAAGATTAATTTTTAAAGCTTTTAATCATTCCAAAAGGTGATTAATATTTGAATTATTGCAAGTAACTTGTTTTGGACATATACCAAATTAATCTATAGTATCAATCGACAGAAGAACATGTCGTGAGACTATTAATGTTAAAATTTATGGCCAGTTAATATAATATACTGATACCATGTTTCTTGATAAATAATATTACAATGTCCACATATCATACTAGGGTTTCATTATAGACTACGCTCAAAGGGGAAACTTATGAAGCCTTTTGACTAATACAACAAGTCGCCTATCTTTGTGCTAAAAACGACTATACAAAGTTCCCTTCAATTTTCTTTTGTTGCAACAGTCTTCTTAACCCCGTCAAATGTTAAGTGTTTGAAGTTTGAAATCTGAAAGACGAAATCGTAATAAAAGAAGCATAATACTAATAAATAGAGAAGATAAATTAAAAATTCCATAGATTTTCAAAAACGGTCACGGGAGAAACCACAAGGGTCCGTTTGTCTGCAATAGTTTTATTTTATTTTTATTTATTTGTCTACTATTTTTAGTTTTTTTTTTGTTATTTCGAGAATAAAAGTTTGAACGCTGTCCGAACCACATGAGCCGAGCCGATATAACCCTAAGCCAAAGCCAACCTTAGCCGTGACTTGCGGGCTGATTCATTTGAACCCGAATGATAAATCAACGGCTAAGATCAATCGCAAAACAATCTAACGGCGGCGTAGAAGCGTCGGTGAGCTAAAAAAGAGTGTGAAAGCCAGGTCACCATAGCATTGTCTCTCCCAGATTTTTTTTAATTTTTTTTTCTGCGAAAATGATAAAGAAANAAAAAAAAAAAAAAAAAAAAAAAAAGAGTGGAAAAAAAGGAGAAAAATCCTAGAGCTATATATTAGCACCCCATATACTCGTTTCACTTTCCCTTGAAGTGTTAGCTGCTGCCGCTATTGTGTGTTTTCCTTCATTTCTCTCTCTTTCTCTCTCTCGCTGCTTCTCGAATCTTCTGTATCATCCTTCTTCTTCTTCTTCAAGGTGAGTCCTAGATCCGCTCTCACTTGTTTCTCGCTACCGATTTTGCTAGATCTGTTAAGCATGCGTTGAGTTTTTATGAGAAATAGTTTGTTCTTATCTTTTGGTTGTTGTTCTGTGATTCGATCGGTGCTTGTTGGATCGATCTGAGTTTTTTTATTAGGTTTTATGTGTTAGATCTATATAGTTTGAGGATTCATCTCGCTTGGGTCCGATCTGTTGTTTTTGTTGTTGTTTTAATTTTGTTTCTTCAGTGAAGTGGAACTTGTTTTTTTAAAGTTCGAAATGATCTTCGTGGCTTTGTTTGTATCCTCGATTGATCTGTTTTTGATCTTCGATCTGTCATGCGTTGATGTTTACTAGTGATTTTTTCAAGTGTTTTGGCTTTGAGATCTGTGAATCTGTGGAGTTTGTAAACCCAGATTTTTCAACTTTATCTGACTTAGCTAAGCTATATTGCCTGATGTGATTAAAATCATCAGTAGGTTAAGCTATGATTGAATTTTGGTAACTGCAGCTAGTTGTGATCTGATTCGTTAGGCATGTATTCAGTGATGGTGTTAATCAGTGTTTTGTAGCATTTACTTGATGAGTTTCTCTAATTTATTTCGCTTGTTGCTACAGTGAGAGATGGCCGATGGTGAGGATATTCAGCCACTCGTCTGTGACAATGGAACTGGAATGGTGAAGGTGGGTTAGACTGTTTACTTAGCTTCAGTAATGTTTCTGCGTCCTTTGTTGTACATTTGTAGACCTCTGATCATGGTTTTTTTGTTTATATATGCACAGGCTGGTTTTGCTGGAGATGATGCCCCGAGAGCAGTGTTCCCAAGTATTGTTGGTCGTCCCAGGCACACTGGTGTCATGGTTGGTATGGGTCAGAAAGATGCCTACGTTGGTGATGAAGCTCAGTCCAAGAGAGGTATTCTTACCTTGAAGTATCCGATTGAACATGGTATTGTAAGCAACTGGGATGATATGGAAAAGATCTGGCATCACACTTTCTACAACGAGCTCCGTGTTGCCCCTGAGGAGCACCCGGTTCTTCTCACAGAGGCACCTCTTAACCCTAAAGCTAACAGGGAGAAGATGACTCAGATCATGTTTGAGACATTCAATGTCCCTGCCATGTATGTTGCTATTCAGGCCGTTCTTTCTCTCTACGCCAGTGGTCGTACAACCGGTTAGTTCTCAACTTTAGACATGCATCTGAGTAATGTTCTTTTTCTTACTTGTCTGTGCTTACAAATCGTTCTCTTTTTTTTGCAATAGGTATTGTGCTCGACTCTGGTGATGGTGTGTCTCACACTGTGCCAATCTACGAGGGGTATGCTCTTCCTCATGCTATCCTCCGTCTCGATCTTGCTGGTCGGGATCTCACAGATTCTCTCATGAAGATCCTCACTGAGAGAGGTTACATGTTCACCACAACCGCAGAGCGGGAAATTGTCCGTGACATAAAGGAGAAGCTTGCTTATGTGGCTCTTGACTACGAGCAAGAGCTTGAGACAGCCAAGAGCAGTTCTTCAGTTGAGAAGAACTACGAGCTACCTGATGGACAAGTCATCACCATTGGAGCTGAAAGATTCCGTTGTCCTGAGGTTCTATTCCAGCCATCGCTCATCGGAATGGAAGCTCCTGGAATCCACGAAACAACTTACAACTCAATCATGAAGTGTGATGTCGATATCAGGAAGGATCTCTATGGAAACATCGTTCTCAGTGGTGGTTCCACTATGTTCCCAGGTATCGCTGACCGTATGAGCAAAGAGATCACCGCACTTGCACCTAGCAGCATGAAGATCAAGGTTGTTGCACCACCCGAGAGAAAATACAGTGTCTGGATCGGAGGATCAATCCTTGCATCCCTCAGCACTTTCCAACAGGTAAAAAAACAAAACCGATTCTGCTTGTTTTTCAAAAACCTGAGGGTGAGAATGCTAACATTTTGTTTTGCTTGTGTGTGTGTGAATCAGATGTGGATTTCAAAGGGAGAGTACGATGAGTCGGGTCCATCAATTGTTCACAGGAAATGCTTCTAAGTTGTCTCTCTTCTCTTCTCTTCTCTTCTCTCTCTGGTTCGTGGTGGTGAGTTTGTTACAAATCTATATTCCCTAGTTGAGATGGGGAACTGAACTATCTGTTGTTATGTGGTTGTCTTTTTTTTCTTTTCTTCTTAATTCTCTTTAGAACCTTTTGAATGTCTCAACAAGTCTGTACTTTAGTTTTATCTCTGTTTTCCTATTCTATTTTTCTTTTAGGATGCTTGTGATGATTCTGGTTTTTTTGTCCTTTAAGCAAAAAAAAAATATCATATTATATTTTGTCCTTGGGTTCATTTTTTGGGTCTTTTTCAGTATAAATATTGTTGGGATGCTTTCAAGTTTCAATCTTTTATTTACGAGACGGTTTTTTCAAGTCTCAATGCAGTGATTATGTTAATGCTTGAGCCTATGAATTAGATAAGAAATAAACTTGGAAGGCTTATGTTTGATTCAGCAAAAATCGTGTGGTTAGGCCAATTGATGGGATAGAAGGAAAAATTAGAAAAGAATCTGACCTATTAAGGAAACAAGCAAGATCTGATTAGTTGGAAAACAAATGACCTAATGTAATGTAATTTACCTGAACGGACAAAGTAAGCAAAAACAAAAACTGTTGGTTGACAGAAAAAAATAGTGCGTCTGTTGGTTAAAAAGAAGGTTTCATTCCTTCGTTACCACTGGAAGCAAACCATTTTTGAAAGATTAGAATGGATTGAATGTGAAATATTCCATCTAAACCTCCCTTTTCAACTCCAAATGTTACGTTTTGGAGAGTAGCAATCATTTCCACGTTTTAATCCTTTTAGGTGGACATGTATATTATTGGTTACGCCTTCGGAAGTTTTTGGAAATTCGTTTCTTTCAAATCACCAAATGTCTAAACATCACAATCTGTTTTATCTTCCTAGCTAGTTAAAATTTTGTCCCCACAACTGGAAAGACGTGAAATGGTCGGTCCAGCCAAATCACCCCGAATACTTTATCGATACTTTTGAAAAAAAAAAATGATCCAATTGGACAACTCATAAACACTGAAATGCGTAGTTGCCGACTTTATTTGTATTCATTTTTTCAATTGTCTATTGAATCTTCCAAAGAATCTAATGTATTCTTTATCGACTGACTTTCGGTACAAAGAATTTGACAACTGAGAAAGGGTCCTAGTAGATTATTCAATATCCATCCAAATAGATGGTAGCTAAACATAAGAAAGATTTGACCAACCTAATTGAATTTCCCATTTTCGAATTATAAGTACTATATATTTGTTAGAAAGTCAAGCCAAAGCCGAAAATTTATTCCGGGACCTCCATTTTATATGTAGGTTTTTGAGGCCCCAGACATATTTGTCTTTGTTTGTAGTAGTGCTTAAATCATTTCATGTTTTAATTTCGAAAGTATAAGTAGGAGAGTTAGATACTTTTTTTCTCGTCTGAGGGCCGTGTATAGGCCCATACCAATATCAAGTAATACTGTAGTCTGAACGTGAAAGCTATTGTATGAGGAGATATTTGGTACCCAAAAAAAGAAAGGACCATTAGTTAGTGTATGAACCAAATCCCAAATTATAGGCCCATTTGTTACCATTGTCTTAATTCTTCTCAAACGAAAAAAAGCAAGTTGTTTTTTCCATGACTGTTTCAAACATAAACATAGATGAACAAGAAAAATCTCTAAAATCCATTAGAGTTATACATTATTATACAGTTATACACAAATGAGATCAAGCTAAATAGTAAGTTATATAGTATTATTGAACAATGACTGATGCCAATAATGAAATAAACTGTAACAAATATTCCCAAGACAAAAAAAAAGAAAAAAAAAAACTAATCTAGATTTGTGTGTTTCAAAAAAAATCCCACCAAAAAGAGAAAAAAGCCAAAGCACCCCTGCAACACTGCTAGAGGAAATACTGATGGCATAGATAACATAACATTAACCAAATCAAAGGAAAAAGGTTGAAAAAATTCTTGAGGAACAAGCAACTTCTTCTTATGGGAAACGGGATTTTGAAAAACGAATGTAAAACATTTTATTATTTTTGTATTTATTTAAGGGTTTACTCTGTTCTCTCTAAAACAAATACATTTCCTTTCCCATCTCTCCCTACTTGTATATCTTCATCTAAATATCTACAAAAATTCTCAGAATCAAGGAATCCATAATCATATAATAAATAAAACGATATTGTTACCTTTCAACCAAAAAAAAGGATACGAAATCTCAAATAATCCTTCAGGGTTGAAGATCCCCAAAAGAAGATCCATGTTTTTCCTGAAAATGTTCATCAACTGATTCCAGCAAGTCACAAATCAAGAAACTTCCCATAAATAGAAATTTGATTATGTAGGAGCAATAAAAAAAAAAAAAACACCCACACACCTGGTCTGGCTTGATCGTTGAGCTTTCATAAGTTATCTCAACACTCTACAACAAACAACCAAACGCAATTCCCATCAAAAACGTGATTTTTTTTTTTTCGAAGAATCTGAAACCAAAAACGCCAAAACTAATTACTATACCGTTTTGGATGAGATCTTGAAAGAAGCGACGATTCTAAACTCGCCGTCGAGTAGATTCAGTCCCCGGACATCAAATTTCAACACATGGACCGTTTTGCCCTTCGTTTATCCCAAAAAAATTCAGATGATTACACTTAGGAAAAAAAAACGTCATCAACTAAGTACCTGAGCAATGTCGATCTGTTGAAGAAGATCACCGAGAGAGACGAAATCTCGAAGACCCAATTTGGTTCTTTTAGAACCCAACACAGTGATTGTACTGTAAATGAGTCTCCAACAACCTCCGATCTTGTCTAGCTCTCCGGTCGGCTTTGGCGTCGGATTCCTACATTCAAGAAGCTTCACCAACCCTTCGACCTCTGCTTTGTTATCCGATTTAACTCCGAATATACCTCTGTTTATCCCTTTAAGAGCTTCGTAGAGCTCTTCTTTAATCTGTGAAACTGTTCTTACTTCTTCTTCTTCTTGTTGTTCGTTTGTGGAGGAACAAGAGCTGCTCTGTTCTGTGACTTTGCCGATGAACATGGGTCTGAGACGAATTGGGTTGTCACTAAAACTCATCGTTTTGCCATTGTGATTGCTGAAAGAAACTAACACCTTCGCGTTTGGTGTTCTTGTTGAGATTGCTCTTCCTGAGGCTGCTATTGATGTTGGTGGCTGGATAAGCTTACTCGACATTGCCAAGTTGTCACACCAGAATCTCTCTCGTGACTCGATAGGAGCTTAGGAAGAAGGTAAGTGATGATAATTGTTTGTACAATGATTTTGTGGGGAGGAGAATGCACTGTTTTTTTTTTATTATCTATCTTCATCTTTTTAGTAATCCTATCACCACCATACATACAACTATGCCATTACCAAATATAAAATTAAGCAAATCTCTCATTTCTATATACGAAAAAAAAAAACAATTGTTTAAATTATCATATTGGTTTTATTTATTTACAATTTGTTTTGTCAAAAATTATTTTCTATTTGAATAAGAGAAGGTTTTCCCAATTTGTATTTATAATTTTTCAATTTTTTCTTCATAGTTTGGAGCTTTGCTTTCACTTGTTGGACAAGATTAGGCTAAATTAGGTTGTTTTTTTTATTTATT
>NC_025692.1:23471019-23474497 GCF_000633955.1 Camelina sativa | reverse complement strand
CCTTCGCGTTTGGTGTTCTTGTTGAGATTGCTCTTCCTGAGGCTGCTATTGATGTTGGTGGCTGGATAAGCTTACTCGACATTGCCAAGTTGTCACACCAGAATCTCTCTCGTGACTCGATAGGAGCTTAGGAAGAAGGTAAGTGATGATAATTGTTTGTACAATGATTTTGTGGGGAGGAGAATGCACTGTTTTTTTTTTATTATCTATCTTCATCTTTTTAGTAATCCTATCACCACCATACATACAACTATGCCATTACCAAATATAAAATTAAGCAAATCTCTCATTTCTATATACGAAAAAAAAAAACAATTGTTTAAATTATCATATTGGTTTTATTTATTTACAATTTGTTTTGTCAAAAATTATTTTCTATTTGAATAAGAGAAGGTTTTCCCAATTTGTATTTATAATTTTTCAATTTTTTCTTCATAGTTTGGAGCTTTGCTTTCACTTGTTGGACAAGATTAGGCTAAATTAGGTTGTTTTTTTTATTTATTTATTCAGGAGCATTGCTTTTATTTTGTTGTACAATATTAGGTTAATTTAGGTGCCCACTAGACCTGATCGAATAAAGTTTCCTGTACCACTTGATACCCAGAAACTCGTTTCTCGATGTTGCCATCGTGGTATTGTACTATTAGTAGATTAGATTAATGTTTATGTAGTGTGTTTCTTGAGTTAACCAATAAACATCACCATCTTTTAAAAAATTGGTTTTATTAGGTCTGTCAAAAAACTAAACTAATCGTTTTGCTCGTATTGTTAATAATAGACAAAAAGAGATGAGTCTTTGTGTATAGTAAAATAGTCTAATAGATTTTGCATGTGACCAAAAAGTATCAAACATAGTAATGATCTGTTCTTTTGTCCATGAAGCCTTAAAAGACAGAGTTTCAGTTCAAGCGTCTTTGGATGGAGTTGCAGAGTCTTGTGATGGCTTCCATTGTTGTGGAGTCTGAGCTTTCTTGATAGAAAGCGCATGAATCTCCTTCATTTCTTCTTCAAGTGCAGCATTCACCATACGGTGCCTCTCCAACAATCTCTTCCCTTCAAACTGTTCAGAGACAACCTCTATCTCAAAACTTGCACCACATCTGCAAAAAAATTAAAACAGTTTAGATGAAAAGTTTTAAGTACCAAGAGATTACACCCTAAGCCGGAGAATTAAAGATGTATGAGATTATAGGAAAATCATGTACTTACCCTCCAGATATGTCAATGACTTCCTGGTACACAAAAAAAAAAAAAAACAATGTTCAGTAAGACATTCCACAAGAAGATCACACTCTTGAACTAAAACAATTGAAAAGAGAAATAGATAGATATTGGAGTAACTTCAATCTTCACATGTTGTAAAGCAATGAAAACTATACATATATCATTGCACTAGAAACAACCTAAGATTTGGTTTTCGAGTTCTAATTCACAAATTAAAACATTGACACATGTAAAACTTCTCGAATAAGAACACTCAGCTCCAAAGTTCCTAATACAACATCATCAGATCCTGAGTTCATACCACACAGTATCAAAATTACACCTAATCTACTCCAACATATACACAGAAAGATAAAAACACATAGTGATGATGGTTAATTCCTAAAGATGGCTAAGACTACAAAACATACTACCCCTCTTTATGGTCCAAATATTAAAGTTTATAGTCTGATATACAAGTGAGCAGTTCAAAAATCTCAAATTTCGCAATTTTAGCAGACCAATCTTCTTCTAAAAGAAACAAAAACATGTATGTGTACTAATCTGAAGATAATTCACTTAGGCGATCAGGGTTTCAAATTTTCCCCCAAAAGTTTCAAACAAAAGACACAACCATATACGCACAGACAACAAAATTTCGAAAGAAGACGCAATCAAAGAGATTAAATCGAAAGAAGAATAAAGCAATTCGAAGAAAACTCACGAGATGAATAGGGTTAAGTTTCGAAGTCAATGAAGCTTCCACTTGCTCCTTCGTCACCATCTCTCTCTCTCTCTCTCTGCTTTCCCAAACGACGTTTCCCTCAAATCCCTAATTACTACTTTATCGAATTAGAATATTAAACCAACACTATTTGGTTTTGGTTTAGCGAAAATTACGGTTTATTTTGGTTCAATGTTTCAATTGGGATTTAATTCGGTTCTCGACAAATAAAAATAAGTAACTAGGGTTTAAGCAGTGCTTTCCTTTGTACTTCACTTCGTCTTCTTCCTCACTCCTAAAACCCTAAAAAAAAAGTCTCTCCATTTTTTCTCACCGGAAGCAGTAATCATCACTTCTCCCACCATGAAATTGAGATCTCTACCATCCAAATCTCTTCTCTTTCGCCTCTCTTCTTCCTCCTCCACAACCCAATCTCCCCATCGAGCCATCGCTTTTCTCGTCACTAACCTTCATTCCTCTCCATACTCCACCACCTCCGGCTCCAGCTCCGGATCCGGATCCAGCCATTCTACTTCAAGACGTCCTCAGCACGACGAAGAGTCTCGATCCGTTAGGGTTCCGGTCTGGTGGGACTTCCAAGACTGTCCTTTGCCTGTGGGAGCCAATGTCTACAAAGTAGCACAGTCCATCACAGCGGCTATCAGAAACAGCGGAATCAAAGGTCCTATCACCATCACTGCCTTCGGTGACGTCTTACAACTCCCCAGATCAAGCCAAGACGCTCTCTCCGCTACTGGGATCAGTCTCACTCATGTTCCTAACGGTGGTAAGAACAGTACTGATAGATCTCTGATTACTGATCTTATGTGTTGGGTTTCTCAGAACCCACCACCAGCACATCTCTTGCTTATCTCTAGCGACAAGGAGTTCGCGAGTGTGTTGCATAGATTGAGGATGAGCAATTACAACATCTTGCTTGCGAGCAAGTCATCAGCTCCTGGTGTTTTGTGTAGTGCTGCTTCGATTATGTGGGATTGGGATGCGTTGATCAAAGGAGAGTGTGTTACTGGTAAGCATTTTAATCAGCCTCCTGATGGTCCTTATAACTCTTGGTATGGTCACTATAGGATTCCTCTTCTTGACCCTTTTGCTATTGCAACTACCACCACTGAGCAGTCGTCTAGTGTGAAAATTGAAGAAGTTTCCGAGTCTTGTACTAATTCGAGTTCTGTTAATCTTCGTCGTATTCCGAAAGAAGTTGTTGACAAGATTCGTATGGTATTGAGTTTATGTCCCAAGGGGACGCCTATTACAGAACTACGAGCTGAGCTGACTAAGAGCAACGTGGCTATTGATAAAGATTTCTATGGACATAAGAAGTTTTCTAGGTTTCTACTATCTATGCCAGATGTCGTTAAGGTTACTGCAGCAAGTGACGGCTTGTTTATTGTTCGTGCTGTCGCCAAGAAGACTTCTCCTACACTACTTGATTCTAGTCCTGGCTTGGCTACTGCCGTTGATCAGAATATTAAAGAGAAGGAAACTGCTAATGCTTCATCTCCAAGACTGATTAGTAGTGTAGATCTTGGT
>NC_025692.1:23452239-23470643 GCF_000633955.1 Camelina sativa | reverse complement strand
AGATCTTGGTGCTGAGAAAAGAAGAGATGACTCACTTGGAAAGAAGCTGGAAAGCGGAACGGAGAATGGTAAGCATGTCAAAGAGCAAGCACCAGAGATTTCCCACGAGCCCATTCTGGTCAGCCCGAAAGACGTTAAGTCAAATGACAAACCCGTGGTGATGAATCAAGTCGCTCTTACTGTGGGGAGTGATTCTTCCATGGAAGACGGTTTTTTTCAGAAGCTAAAAAGACTATGGTATGGTTCATCTGAGATGGAATCAGAGCATCTCCTAGGAAGTAAAAGTGTTTCTGGAAGTGGAGACAAAGACAAAGGGGATAAGGACTTAAAGTCATCAAGTCAGGGAAGTGATTCCATGTCTCAAATCTCACCTCCTTTCGTTGCTGAGTCTGTGGAGGAGGTAAAAGTAGGAACTGATGAAGTAGGCAGTAAAGATAACGATGCAAGTCCAGGCTTTTTAGGTCGCCTTTTCAAGAGTTTCAAGTTTTGGGGAGAGAGCCCGATGTCTAGCAAAGATTCTACTGGGAATCAGGAGCTGGTCAATGTTGAGTCTCAAGTACACGACATGTTTGCGAAAGAGTCTTTCTGGAGTGATGTTGAATCTTTCATTAATTCTCCAAGAGGCTTTGCTATAGTATCTCACTCAAGGACAAGGTGCTTACAATCTGTCAATCTCTTCCTCCTGATTCGGCAGGATATTGAATTAGATATTGATTATTGTGTATATTTAACTTAGGTTTAGTACGACTACAGTTTGTTCCTGGATTAGCCTTTCATTAATGCTGTGTATTATTTCTTAACCTGGTCAGGGAGGTGATGGCTAAAAATCTGCAGGAGGAAGGGCCTTCGTGTCTCAGACAGCTTGATGAGTCAAGCATGCTTCATTTAGTTACCTTATTAATATCACATAAGAAACTGATTGAAGAAGACCCCTCTTCTTCCCTACCATTCAGAATCATCAAAGGATCTACCCCTGGCCACCGTCATGCTTCAAACGGTTTGAGCTCAATATTCTCGGATATTTCAAAATCACAGCCGCAGAAACAAGATGGTGCGAAAAGAGGCAAGAACGTTGCTCATGCTGGGGTTTCTGTTGGTTCTATGGACCAAAAGCAGCTGGAAAGATACAAAAGTAATGCAGTTGCGGATTGTCAGAAGCTGTTAAAGAAGATAACAGTGGAAAAGCCTGAAGGGTATAACCTGATTCGTTTCAGGAAAGACTTCTTAGAGGAATACGGGTACCATTTAGCTGTTGACAAGCTCGGTCATGAAAGCCTACAGTCTTTGATTCAAGTAATGCCTGGAGTGAGAATAACATCTGGATACATTCTTCCTTCAGCTCCTTCACCAAATGCCAAGTCAAAAGAAGATCATTCGGACTTTTTATTCGAAGAACTCGGTCCAGTTTCTGACGCAACAACCAACCACCTGACGAACAAAAAGCTTCCAGTGTATGAACCATCACTCTCAGATGATGAAGAAGACTCTGGTTCAGAGAAAGATAACCAGGAGAAGAAGAAACAAGAGATGATGAATAGAGAAGGTAAAGAGAGCTCGTTATTGCAAATCCTGGATTCTTATTACACAAACAAAGATGAGGAATTTAAGAAGGAGAAATCAGAGGAGAGAAAGCTTGTAAGCAGCAGTAGAAAGCAAAAGCCTCCAAAGACATATTCTTTTGTTAAAGATTCAGAAGTCTAGCGAGTCAGAGAGCATTGTAGTTAAGGAATCTCCCCAGAAAAAAAATGAGTTGTAATTAGTAGAAGCATGTTTTAGGTTTGGTCTATGGTAAACGGAATCCGGTTGAGTCGAAATAAAATCAGATTGGTTCAAACTCTCAAAATTACAGTTTAGTAGCAGATCGCATTGCATAAATTTGTTGATTAGATTTTTGTTTTGGTGATTTTCTTTATTAAATATGGCAATGGCATGGTTACTTAATTAATACAATGTTAAGGTATAAAGCATGGAATGAGAAAAGGAGAAAAGAAAATGTATAAAGCATAGAGCTTATTTAAACTTCATCATTCGATAAAGCGATGATGACATGCTTTTTGGTTATAAGTTAGGTATTAAACAGTTACATATAAAAAATCTATAATAGTTTATTGTTGACTGCTAAAGTTCTTTGAAACTAAAATGAAAAATTTGGTGGAGGTTTCAACTTTCAATTTTGTACCAATTTTTACTAATTCTTTTCAAGGTTCAAGTTNTTTTTTTTTTTTTTTTTTTTTCTGAAAGATGTAGTTAAGTTTTAAGTAAACTAGGTTTTGAATCCACTTTATTTGATATATTTTGACAAAAATTATATATGATTGATTACGGTAATAGAATATTATCTCATAAAAAAATTAAAATTATTACTAAGGACAAAATTAAATTTCAGATACACAATTTTTTAAAATATAAAAATCAGTTGTGTTATAAAATAAAATCTGATAAAAAATCATAAATTTAACTTGATGTCTAGGCGAGGCAAATCAAACTGATGACCTCACATATCCTAAATCATTTTCTTTGACAACCAGAAAAACGAAACAATTTTATAATCATGAATTTAACTCGTTTTCATATTTAATTGATCGCTACCACCTATGTTTTCGTGTTTTTTATTCAATGTTTTCTTATTTTTCATATTCTTTCTTGTCATTTTCATTGTCAAATTTTGTATTGTCATCGTAACTTTTACCGTTTGATTCTTCGTTATACTCTTTTTCTTCTTCTTCCTCGTCAACTTCTTCACATTCTTCCACTGAAAAACCCTTTTTTAGACTACCACACAACTTGTTAACCCATCAAACTCCAAGAACAAAATCATTTCTTTTCTCATAAAATTTGTGAAATTCACGATTACCAGCATAGTCAACACATGCACCCAATTATTGACAATTTTATCCATATACTTATTTGGTTTTAGATCCACGCGTTTAGAAACTTCTCAAACCAAAATTCTTACTTGGTTTATAATATTTTAAATACATAATAAAATATACTAATAATTATTTATTTAATATGAATCATATGATATATAGAAATATGAGTACACTATAAGAACATATTAATTATAAATAAATAATATCAATTATATTATATCATCAAATAATATCAACCGTATCATATTATCAACTAACTGTAATCGTATATAACAGTAACCGCTTGAACCGTAACCGTATTTAAACGTAACCATTTAACCATTTGTTAAACGGTTCTGGTTAAGGTTATAAAAATTTCTAACCATAACCGATTGTTATTAAACCTTAACCGTGACAATCGTAACTCTGGTCATGCCTATGTATAGCTAATAAAGCATGTGTGTTTGTCGTCCATCTTTCTTCTTTAAACCTCAAAATTTGACTCAAATAACAAATTAAGGTCTTGCGATGTCAATCCTTTTTCCTTAGACTCAAAAATAAAAAATCAATGAAAGAATATCAACTCATCTCTAAAATCATACACAAAAATATGTTTTACAGCTCATAAGAAATAAAAAGCACAAATGTAAATAAATAAGATAATTTATGTTTTGCATCAATATTTACAATATTTTAAACTTTTAAAAGCTTTCTAAATATAAAATTTGAACCTTTTAAAATTTTTCAATATTTATAATATTTAAACTTTTAAAATTTAAAACTTATAATATTTAAAAAAAAATAAAAGCTAAGAACTTTTAAAAGTTTCAATATTTATAATATTTAAACTTTTAAATTTTTTAAATATTATAATATTTTTTTGAAACTGTTTAAAATTTTAATTTGATCAAATAAAAAACCATATCAAACCAAATAAAACTTTTGAACTTGGATGCATGATAAATCAAGCTTTCCTGCTCATTCGTTGTTGGAAGCATATTAATCTTATTTATACTGGTTCTGAACCATTGTCTAAATAATTTCTAGCCAATGTGAGATATTGTGCTTAGTTCTTTGATTTCCATAAATTTAAAATTTTTTTTTTTCTAAAAAATTCTGTAAATTTAAAAAATGTTAATGAATGACATGTCAAATCATGATGTTGTTTAAAATAACTCTTAATATAGAAAATCTTGAAAATTGTATAAAATGTTAATAAGTGATATGTCAAATTTCTATTGGTTGTTTAAAATCCTATATGGACGGTCTTAAGAGCTTATAGCTCCTACTTTTTATTAGTATAGATAAGTAGTAAAACAAAAGTAATTAATGAAACTGTGGTGGCGTACATGTGATGTGGAGTTGCTTGGTGGATTATCTTTGTCACTTGAGTCTTCTCAATGGACACACACACTCAATTAAAAATACACAACAATAAAAAAGTACTTCAAATTTGGATAAAGAAAACAAAAAATTTGATCTATTATTTTAAGAGCAATCTTGTCTTGTTCCCTTGAAATATACCAATATTAAGTAGCATTAAAAGCCTATGTATACATATTTTAATACAACTAAGATTTAACCCGCGGTACATCGTAGGACAATATTTTTAATTTTAAAAATTTAAAATTTATATTGTATTTATTTGTTATTTTATTGTTGTTTTATTAATTTTAAAAATATAAAATTTTACAGGTATTTGATATAAATATTCAAAGTATATGATTTTTGTGGTGTTTACAAGGTTTTAACCCGTGTTGTATATGTATAGTATAGTAATACATTTATCTCCTGATACACATCTAAAAATGTTTTTAAAAAGAACAATTCCACTTAACTCCCTATATGGGATTAATGGCAACCCGTCTCACCAAAATCAAAATAAGTTTTTGCGTAAAAAAAATAATCAAAATAAGTTTTTTTTATCAAGTTTAATTATGTTAATTTTTTTACCAAATTAGCATATTTTTATAGTTTATAATTTTTCCATGTCAATATATATAGTTTATGATAATTAATAGAATTTTATTTTTTTTGGTAATTCCTCAAAAAATAAAAAATAAACCAAATTATATGGGGGTTTTCAACATATTTGATGTGACATTTTATAATGGATTTTTGGTTTAGGAAATTTATTAATGTTAATATAATTATGGATATTGTAAACTTTTGTTATGGAAAATCTGTTGTATATCATTTAAATTTAAGAGATTCTAGCATCCATAAAAATAGTTTTTGAGATTTATTGAGTAAAACTTTAATGGCTAAAGTTAGTTTTGGAAAAATCAGAATGTATCGATGTTGTTAAGATTTTATGGCAATAAATGTAACAAATGTTGGTCAATGTAAGAAATGTTAGTATTTGAGTTTTTCTACAATGTTATTTATGAAATTGTTTTAGGGGTTAATGTTGTAAAAAAAAATTTAATAAATAAAACTTAAAGAGCATAAATCAAAATATACTTCAAAAATATTAATAAAGATGATTAAAACACATACAGCTCATGCGTATCCACAATGATTCGGTCAAAAAGATAATTAAAAATGTGTCTTCTTCATCATCAACCAATGCCATTACGGGTCTCTAGGCTATAGTAATTACTAATTAGTAATACCAAAGTCAAAAAGATTTAATTGCTCATTTTTTGTTTTCATCTGCTTTCTTGAATCTGAAAGATAAAGTTCGACGTAGTAAACTAAACACTTATCTTTTGATTTATGGGTACTCTATCGTAAACCTAAAAATCACTTTACAAGACTGACCCGTTAATTAGAAATTGAATATACATTGACTGTAACTGATATATTAAAAAACCTTCCTGCAAACCGTGAATCTGCAAGAGAAGAAACATTAAAAAGGTCAAATCTTTTAATAAAATTGGCATTAAACAAAAGAATCAGTTGCTATAAGAAAATCAGTCTATTTAAAAAGCTAGATTTTATGCACATCATTGTCTAAAAAAACAAAAAATACAAATTGATTTTTTTTTCGAATCTATTATTAATAAAAATCCAAGAAAATTATGTTCTTTATCAGAAAAGAAAGAAAAAAATTATCGTAGTAACAACAAAATAGAAAACAAGTGTACCCACCAACTCAATTCCAAATTCTTGAAACATTTTTTTTTAGAATTCACTGTCTTCTTGTGTGTCTCAAAAACAGAGCTTTTGTTCTCTGTCTTTTTTGCTTTTTTGAATCTTCTTCCTCGTTTCACTTAACTCTCTCTCTCTCTCTCTCCCTCTCTCATCATTTTTTTCAATCTACCAGTGTCTACCACCACCTTGAGAACTGCCGCCTTTTCTTGGAAAAAATCCACCTTTCTTAGGTTTTGGGATCTCATGAATGTCCATCACCTGTATAGTCCTTTGCTTTTTAGCTGCATTCAAAATCATACACACCATTCAGGAAACGATCCAATCAAGTTAAAAATGTTTGAAACTAAAACAGAAGGAAGTTTTAAAAAACCATTCTCGGCGTGTCTGTAGTTTTGTTGTAGCCTTTTCCGTGCTGTGTCGAAATCAACTTCTTTATGCTCTTTGTCCCTCTGCAATAACCAAAAACCAAATTGATCACACCTGACATAGTATAAGAGTCTTTCTAACATTTGATATTAGGATCTTGTTTGGCAATGTACCTGCATGTTCTGTTGAGAAGGAGATGGGCGAGAAGGTTTAGCTGGAGAAGGAGATTCTCTCCTAGGTGGAGGAGCAGCAGCAACAGGTCTTGGTTTTCTCTCTGGCTCGGTAATGTTACTGTTCCTGCTTGAACCCGAAGATCCATCTGTCGAAAACAGGAAAAGGAATAAGCGTTACGGATTACAAATGGTGAAATGATCAAAATCTTATAGTCATTGTTTTAATAACTTACTCTGAGGAACCGGTGAATATCCGAAATCAGGTACCTGCCACAAAAGAAAACGATAACAATTGATGAAGCTCAATGACTAAAACAAAAGTCTAGAAGCGTCTCGGACTTTACCTGTTGGCGATTACTGTTATGGAGAGCTTTCTGCACGGGTGAGTCCTCATCGGCTACAATGAACAGATTTGATTGTTCTGAGATTGATAAGAATGATGCTTGTTCTGAGAGATTCAGAGTTTATTATATTATCTCTTTACCTATCAAACTCGGAGGTTCAAGATCACCAGGCTGGTTAAATTTGACCCATTCGTCAACTGTTTCCTTCCATTTTCTGCAGAGACAAGAAGTAAAGAGTTGAATTTAGAAATCAAGATAGGTTGAATAAGAGTGAGCAGTAAAGTTTCTGTCTTCTGAATTCTGATCTTAACTTGACAAGCTGTTTAGCTAATCTCCGAACATTGTTCGATGGATGCTTCCGAACTCGATTCACATGCCTCCCAATATCAGTTTCCTAACGTGACCATTTAAAATTTCAAAAAACTATCAAAACAAATTGAAGAATCAATCAAAGAGTGTCCTCATCGTGTTTAGATTCAAGCTATTAGTACTACCTGAAGAGCTTGGAATGTTATGTCCATGTCTTCCAGGTTCTGAAGCAACTCAACCAAAGAATCTTCAGACTGAAACCAAACCACAAACAAAAACAAATTCAGTCTTCAGATTTCCAAAATCAAGATCCAAAGGTGAAAGAACATTATTAGCAAACCAGATCAGGATCTTCAAGTCTCTCCTTGATATCAAGAATACTCTTCTGCTCATCATCAAACAAACCAGCAAACGGATCGAAATCATCATCGTCTTCACCATTAACAGATTTCTCTCTTACTTCTTCTTCCTCTGCTGCTGCTGCTACTGCTACTGCTTCTCCTTCTTCTTCTTCTTCTTCTTCCTCCTCCGTCTCCTCATGAATCCTCCCATTAACCCTACCAACCGCCGCTTCTGCAACGCTTCCGCCGCCACCGAAATCGCAGTTTCTACACTTATTGGCCATGGAAGTCGCGTAGAGACGCTCGACGATGTTATCTCTCCGTCGCTTCAACTCTTGACCGTAGTCAAGGGACGCAACGAGAATCGCCGTATCTATAAATGTCCAAACATCAACACCTGCGTTATCCATAACCGATCGGAAATCATCCAAATCCATTACCGCCGGCGACGAACCTTTTCAAGTTTTTGGTTACTTCTAATAAAAGAAATCACAAAACAGAGCAAATCGAATTGGTAATTTACAGAACCAGATCTAAAAGATGAATTCGATTCATCATCGGAATCGTGAAGAAGAACCAAATACAAAGTTTATAGGATTCTCAAATATGTTTAAAAGATAAAACAAATTAAAAAAAAAAACGTAAGAATCAGATTGGTAAATCCAGATTGACAAAAAAAAAGGAAGACACTTTCGAGCTTTTTGATGAAGCTTTTACTGTTACGAGGAAGAGAGAAGAAGAAGAAAGGAAAAAAACAGAAACAGAGGTCTTCTTCTCACATAAGATCAAATAAGGAAATGGCAAATTAAAGAAGAAAAAAAAAAAAAAAGGAAGAAGAAAAGGAATATTCCAAATTTGAGGCTTTAGAACTTGGTTTGGGGGGTTATTGCTTTTTCTTTCATTCTTCTACAAGTTTTTTTTCTATTTTTTTTGGGTCTGTTAAATATTATTTATTCAGACAGAACCAATGACAAGTAAAATGAAAATTTAAGACAAAAAATAAAAAGAAAAAACAGAAAATGGGATTTGCTTTATTGATGAGATGAGGGGAGGGATGCTCTCTTCTTGTCACAGAGCAAAGCAAAGCAAGTTGGTTTGTTGTGGTTGGGGAGATGAATAGCTAGAGAGATGTTAGACAGAGAGATGTGAGTGTTTTTTTTTCAATAATGGCGTTTACTTTTTTTAGTTTCTTTTTTAATTGGAGAGAAAACATTTACATGTTTCGACATTTTCGTTAATGGGCCTATTAATTTTGGGTCCATAAGAAATTAATTAGTACTCTACCCCATGACTTCGAAAACAAATCTGTGCAGCCGCAAGCCTCCCCTTCGGAAACCGTTGTATATCCTCTATGCAATTCCGTGAATTCTTGACTTGCCTTCGTCCTCACACTAAAAGAGTAGACTATGTCATCGTTCAAAAACACTTTCACTGGCTCCATATATAATCCAAAGGCGATGTATATTCTGGTCGTCCATGTCACAACACACAGACAGAAGAAACCAATGTTGGAAGACGCTAAAACCTTGGGAATATAGGCGCCCAAATGGATAGAGGCTAGCGCAGTCTTGGCGTTTTATCGTGAGGTAAACGATACTCTGATCGTGAGGAACTTCAAATTCAACGAGTTTGGTAATTTTGTATTTGTAGCTCTTTCGTTCGATAAATCGGTGATCAGTCTCTAGAGCAAAACAAAGCAAAGCAAATTGGTTTGTTGTGGTTGGGAAGATGAACAACTAGAGAGATATGTTAAAAGAGAGAAGTGAGTGTTTTTTTTTTTCAATAATGGCGTTTGCTTTTTTTAGTTTCTTTTTTAATTGGAGAGAAAAATGAAAATTAATAAGCAATAACCTAAGTTTTACACAAATGTTTTATATTAACAAGACAGTTTATGTGCAGTGTAGTGTAGTGGCTAAAATGTTTTTATTTTATTTTATAAATGAATAACTTTTTATGGTCTAGATAAATAGAAAAGATAGTCATAAGAGTAAATGTTTTAAATTTGTTGTTGTGATAAAAAACTGGTTTTGAAACCGCGATTTTAAGTTTATGACAAACTTTTCTCATAATTTTTCCTATTTCTATATTTCAAATATGACTCTCTCACAAGCCAACAAGTATTATTTTTGTTTGTTTGAAATATGCGCATATATAGTTCAAGTTTCAAGATGTTTAATTGGTTACAACAAGGGATTATACTCACGATTAAAGTAAAATACTATTACCGTTTAAACATTTTAAGTGGAGTATAATTTAATCACACCCCATAAATGTTTGGGGATCAGTATAGTTGTTTCCACTATTAAGTATTAACCCATTTTTATTAGTATAAATATAAGTTTAATAGTTTCATAATTAATTTATAAATATAATGGGCCTAAAACTACATTATCTATATATACATTTTTAAAGATATTTAGCAAATAAATTATGGAGTTGGAACTTATTTACAGTCATGTCATTAACATTAATTTTAATTATTTTTTATTTTAAATAATATCAAATTTGGAATATAACTTACGAAAATTTTCTCCTATTCAAATTTCCAAAAGTATCGGACACCCATTAACATTGAATATTTTATATTTAATTAATTCATTCTCTAAAAAATTGTTGATAATAACTTATTTTCATTTGTTTAAAAGCCAAGTGATTAAACTGTTGATAATATCTTTAATTTTAAAAAACATTTAGGACCCGAACTGACACAAATTGTTAAAAAAGATTACTTTTTCACCGAAGTGTTTTTCAGTAGCTAATATATTAATATATAGATTTTTGATCTATACTAATAAGAAACAAATGATATAAATCAAACTTTACAAGAAAAACACTCCACCATTTTAATTGACTAGCACAACTATAAATACAAAAGTGTTAAATGATACAGAGATAAAATAACCAAAATTACAAAGTCAAATTACAGTATACTCATATAATTAGAAAAATAAAGTATATTATGTAAGTCCATTATCTCTACATTGTAAATGAAAAAAAAAATCACAAAAAATAGATTTGTTTACTAAATTAAATTTAATGAATAATAAGAATATCCTAATTTGTATATAATAAACCACTACATCTAGACAATGGAAATTATACACTATATAATGTATTGATGTAAAACTATAGTAGATTAAAAATATAAAATATATTATATACATAAATAGTTAATATAATAAAGAAATTTTATATTGCATTTCTGAACAAAAAATATAGTTCAACTGGTGAATATCTACAAAAAAACTACACATTGACAAAAAGCCCATTAACCAACAAAAATAATAAAAAGACTCGAACGAACAATTTTTTGTAAACAATTCTTCAACAAAAAAAAAAAAAAAAAATGTGTTTGTAAACAACAAAAAAGAAAAAAAAAAAAAAACCCTAAAATAAATGAGACTGTTCTCTTCTTTCTCTTTCCCTTGTTAAATCAAGCTTTTGGCCTCCGCTTCAATTTTGGATCAACTCGTAACGGTCGCAGTGTCTAACCCTGGGCGACTCATAGTCCACATAATCTTCGTGTTTCTCCGGGAGGTGGTTCCTTTTTGCAAATGGTATTCTACGATTGTGCCTTTGTTTTACTTTGGGTTCTTCTTGTTAATTCTATAGCACTGACTCCTATATTTAAAGATTTCGAAATACAGATATGATTATAATTGTGGTTGTATCTTTATACCTGCTTTGTGGTTCTTCGTCAAGGATGAATTTAGAGATGCTATATTGCAACGAGCTCCAATTGAAAGCTTTGCCCTCAAGACTGTTCAAGAGTTTATACAACCTCAGGTAAGCTCTTTGTAATCCCCAGCTACCATAGTTTTCAATTCCTATTTGTAGATCGCTAAATCTGTGTTACTTGATCTTACTCCATTGTCTTTTTATCTTATATGATCTCTGAGCAGAAACAAACAAAGTTGGCTCAAGATGAAAACCAAATGCTTGAAAACATGCTCCGGACATTACTGCAGGAGCTAGTGGTCTGTTGGTTTCTCCACTTGTATGCATATGCTTGTTGATTTAGTTTCTGTGTGGATTTATCTTTGTGTGTTTGGGGTTTCAGGCTGCTGCTGCGCAATCAGGAGATGATCAGATTATGCAGTATGGTCAGTTGATTGATGATGATGAAGATGATCAAAATATACATGGCCAGATTCCTCATCTTCTAGGTTTGCAATTTATTTCAAAGCAGTCTGATTTGCATAGTTCGTTTATATAGGTGCAAGTGTGTGCCCATAAAACATCTTATTCTCTTGTAGTCTATTGTGTCTATTGCTTACTTTCTCGTGCTTGATTGTTGTTGTTGACTACTTTTGTCCAACCTCTGGCTCTCACCATCTTTTTTTTTTAATTGGTTTTGTTAGATGTTGTGCTTTATCTTTGTGAGAAAGAGCATGTTGAAGGTGGCATGATATTCCAGCTGTTGGAGGATTTGACGGAAATGTCTACTATGAAAAACTGTAAAGATGTTTTTGGTTATATTGAAAGCAAACAAGATATATTGGGCAAGGTATGTCTTTGATGAGATGGAAATTTTCCTCTGTGTATATGAGTATCTTGTATTTTTGACTTGGATGTTGCAATTATCTGCAGCAAGAGCTTTTTGCGCGCGGAAAACTTGTAATGTTGAGGACTTGTAACCAACTTCTCCGGCGACTCTCAAAGGTTTGTTATCTGCCACCAACTTCTACTTCCCTTTGTCAAACATATCATATAACTGCTTTTGCAGCTATAACACATCCACTCGTTGTTAATTCTTTTTCTGCTTTCACAATCTGGCAAACAGGCCAATGACGTGGTATTCTGTGGAAGAATCCTCATGTTCTTGGCTCACTTTTTTCCTTTATCTGAGCGATCAGGTAAGAATGGTGTCTCATAATTTATTGTATATATGATCCTTTTGTATGTGAATTGTTAGAAGTTGTGTAACGTTTATTTACTTGAGTTATTCTTACAGCCGTGAACATAAAAGGCGTTTTTAATACATCTAACGAAACCAAATATGAAAAAGATCCTCCAAATGGCAAGTAATTTTTTTTTACTATTGCTTTCTGGTCCTTATATCCATTACACTATTGTAAAACGTTTTACTTATTTTGTCTATGTCATTGCTTCTCAGGCATTTCTGTAGATTTCAACTTCTATAAAACATTTTGGAGTTTACAGGTGCGTATTAGTTAAAGGAACTTTGTAGGGAACTCTGCTGCTCCTTTATCATCAGGGTTGTCTTATAGAAGTAAAGAACTTGTGTTTGCTTATCGTACATAATCATTACTGGAGATAGCATCTCAGTTTTCCTTTTGTTTAGTTAGTTTATTGAGGTACTGATTGAGAATTATGTTATATTTCCAGGAGTATTTCTGTAATCCCGCTTCTCTTACTTCTGCATCTACCAAGTGGCAGAAATTTTCATCTAGTTTGGCGGTACGTGATCTATGGTTTTTGGCTATAAGCTTTACATGGTCTCTTACATATGTATATGCATAGTATAGAGAAGTCATGCCGGCGATAGTGGGAAATTTTCTTAGACCTCATATCTTGAACTGCCTGTGTAGGTTGTATTAAACACCTTTGACGCACAACCACTAAGCGAAGAAGAGGGAGAGGCTAATAGTTTGGAGGAAGATGCAGCAACTTTTAATATAAAGTACTTAACTAGTAGTAAATTAATGGGTTTAGAGGTAAGTATGATGTGGATGCTCACAAGCACATGCACATATTCTATATCTCTTTGTGTAGGAATGTATGTAACACGTTGACATACAAACTTCTGAACGTAGCAGTTTACACACTTTTTTTTTTCCTGTGGTCACAGGTAAAGGATTCGAGTTTCCGACGACATATTCTTCTCCAGTGCCTCATACTGTTTGATTATCTGAGGGTAAATCTCTCAAGAATTGCACGTTGAATTACTCTCTCTGGTATCTTGGTATAACTGACTCCTTGTTTTCTATTAGGCACCAGGGAAGAACGACAAAGATCTGCCATCTGAAACCATGGTTAGTGTTTTGCTTGTTCAATGGGAAAATGTCCTCTTGCTTTGCTTCAAAGGTTGACAAACCTGGCTTATATCTGAGTATTTGGGGGTTTATGCATACTCACTCAAAAGTATGGTTTATCTTTTCGGCCTAAAAGGAAGAGCTTAAGTCATGTGAGGATCGCGTAAAGAAATTGCTTGAGATCACTCCGCCTAAAGGAAAAGAATTCCTCCGTGCAGTTGAGCATATATTGGAGCGCGAAAAGAATTGGGTATGTGTGCTGCTTTCTCTCTTACTTGCTGCATGATTTCTCTGGCGTGAAGCCAAGGGTTGTTAAGTGTTTCTACAATATATACAATAACAGGTCTGGTGGAAACGTGATGGATGCCCACCATTTGAAAAGCAACCGATAGAAGAGAAATCACCGAATGCAGGGCAAAAGAAACGGTATGGGAAAACACCATTACACTTTGCTTTTATTAATGTAATCACATGCCTTGGTGGGTGTCTGCCATTAGACCATTAGCATACATTAGGTGCAACAAATTTATAGCGTTTCCCCGTGGTGATCTCTAAGTCAATTGCCCCTTGAAGAGATAAGCAACTAAGAAATCTAAAATGAAGAGTATTAAGGCTCCATATGTGTTACATTTTGCTTTTTACAGGAGGCAAAGATGGAGAATGGGGAATAAAGAACTCTCCCAACTTTGGAGATGGGCAGATCAAAATCCGGTATGTGTTATATTTCTTGCATCTCTGTTTGTTGATCTTGATGCCACATGCTATTCCACTCTCTTTCTCGACCGATTCTGTCTCTACAATGATTTTATCTCTGATGGCATGACCGATCAACATATTATGTCTCTACAGAATGCTTTGACTGATTCTCAACGTGTCCGAACCCCTGCCATTGCAGACTACTGGAAACCATTAGCAGAAGATGTGAGCTAACGTATTGCTTTATTATTCACAAACAACATTTCAAAAGTAATTAATATGTCTAATTAGTCCACCTGGTGTTTTACTAAAAATTTCAGATGGACCCGTCAGCTGGCATCGAAGATGAGTACCATCATAAAAACAACAGAGTAAGTTACTTGCTTTGCCTTACAACTTTATTTATAAGATGCTTTATTGAATCAGTCTCATGGCAGATTATTTTTACTGTTTTGATAGGTTTACTGCTGGAAAGGTCTACGGTTTGCAGCTCGGCAAGACCTGGAAGGATTTTCGAGGGTAAAACGTGCTTCAAATTCAATTTCTCAGTGCTCTATATGATTGATTTTAAACTTTTGTCTTTGTTTTCCTACAGTTTACTGATTTTGGAATCGAAGGAGTTGTCCCTGTTGAACTATTGCCACCTGAGGTCCGCTCCAAATATCAAGCTAAACCGAACGAAAAAGCAAAACGAGCGAAGAAAGAAGAAACCAAAGGTGGATCTCAGGAAACAGAGGGAAACCAGATTGGTGTTTCTAATAGTGAAGCTGAAGCTGAAGCTGAAGGAGGAAGAGGCGAAGCAGAGGCGATGGAAAGTGATGCTATTGCAGACACTCCTACACCTGAGGAACAACAAAGACACGGTGGTTCTGACACAGACAACGGTCAAGAGGCTGGTCAAATCGAAGACGCAGAGTCAGAAGAAGCTGGTTTGATGGACGCTGATCTTAATCATCCTCCTATGCCTGTCTCGTGAGTAAAATTTCAGTTTTTTCAACCCTTTCTTCAGTGGTGAATCCTTTGGATATGATGTCACAATGTATTGATGTTTATCAAACTGTGAGCAAAGTATTATTCTAAATATGTTTTGTATGAGTGCGATCATAAAGCTTACAACATGTTTTTATTGTTTTTCATTTCGTTTAATAAAAAAGACTATTGATATATCGGAGTTGATCGAAAATTTATAATATACTTCATATGTTTGCTTTGGGTTGGTAATGCAGCTCGTTTGATGTGTGTATACTACTAAACTGTACAAGTGTGTAATCCTAGCGATCAGAATCTTCTCATCTATTAATCATGTTTACTAAGATACTGGATTAGACAAGATATTAGAAAAAGTAGTTTTTATCACTCATACATTAAGAGATTTTACGTAATTTATCGTCTAGTGTAACACTTGATACATATTCACAGCTAATAAACATTGGACTCAATCGCAATCGAGTAGTAAGTACACACTTATAATCAAACAAGAAAATCAATTACTAAAGGGACTTAAAGCTAGAAGTGTCACTATACGCTATCAACTCAAACTTTATGTTTTGCCATCAATTTTTTAGTATATAAATGAGTGGTTTTTAGACATGTCACGATAAACACCACCGATCTTCATACAATAATAAGTTCATCATCTCACTGAGTTCATTTGCTCATTCGGTTTCTACCATACCTACATATTTCGCCATCTAATCTATATATAGTTATATTTCGTCTCACGTAGTAATTATGATATACTCTTTTGCTTCCGTCTCCGATCCTCTATGGACTATCAAACTTTCGCAATTGCTTTTGTATGCCTTTTAAAGCTTTTTGTAACCCTTTTAAAGTTTATTGTAACCCTTGTTATGTTTGAAGAACTTGTAAACTCTGTTCTAGAGGCTTTATTTGAATGAAAAAACGAGGCTGTTTGACAAAAAAAAAAAAAAATCTACATATAGTGCTCCACACCCGTTGGCAAATGATTCGATTGGTCATGAATTACCGAATATTATCATTGAAACATACATTAGTCATAATAATATATCAAATAATACGTGAAGAATATATCAGTTCACGTTAGGGAATCGATTGAATCTGATTTGGTAATATTACTACGTACCTCCAAATCTCCAATCATTGATTGAAAAAAAGATAATAGTATATTACTATTGTTTAGTAGTTGTCAATGCCAAAACAAATCACCCTTATCAATTTACCCCGAACACTATTGAAGTGGTTGCTGCACTGTCATCAGGTAAGATCACCTTTGTCTTTATAAGTCGTTGCACTGTTACGACAAAAAAAAAAAAATGTCGACTCATAATGAAACTAAAAAAAATACATGTGGCACCGACGCTTGCTAATTTGCTTAAAAGAGCATGTGGCCCAAGCATTTGGAAAAAGAAACAGTGCACATATTAGCTTTCTATTCATAGATATATAAACACACTTATTAGCTAATATTAGCCTAACACTATATTTTTCATACATACAAAAGATATGAAGCCACAACTTTATTGGTACATGACTGAAAAAAACTTTCTTTAAAAAAATAAAATATAGAATTGTCGGCAAATGTACACATATGAATTCATATATATGATGTGATCTGAAATTCTCAATAATTTGAACATTTTTTTCCTATTGAACATAGATATTTGGGGGGGGTCAATAATACATTAAATTAGATAAGCAAACAGGAGAAAAAACAAATGGGACATAAAATGGTGGGCGAAGCCAAATTTAATTCCTTATAGTGTATCTATATATATATATATATATATATCTAGGCAAGAGTTAGTGAATAGAAGAAGAATTAGAAAATTGAATTCTGTATGCAAAGGGGCAAGGGAATGAAACATGCGCCAACATATACTCATTATAACTTAGGTGTATAGTAGTAGGTAAATACATTAATATTTTTTTAAAAACACAGTTAGAAGTAAAAAAAAAAACAATGTAGTCAACAAACATCCCTCTAAGCTTAAATTCTTGTACGTGAATTTATATACATTGGCCATGTTTAAGGCTTGTAAATTAGTCATGAAACAGAAGACAGAAGAACAAACAACAACACAGGGAAACAAATGTAACGAGAGAGCGAGAGAGAGCGAGAGAGAGAGAGGGGGTGGTGGTGCTCCAATGTTTACCCAATTTATAATTTTCTTTCGTCCTTTTCCGATGAAGAAAGACTCAATGAGTCAACAAAATTATTCATTTTTTTCCTTACGTCAATTTATATATAATACTAGTAGTATGTTTTTTTTACTTAATTCTACGTTCTTTGTAGTATTAATTTTAATTTATATCAAAGCATTTTAGGAGAAATAAATCAATACCCAACTGTTAAAAAAGGACAAATAGGAATGGTGGAGGACAGAGAGTGAGTGAGTGAGTGAGTGAGAGAGAGAGAGAAAGCGCCACGCGACACACTTTTACTGGGTCCCACACTTTTTCTTACATTTTTTATTTATTTATTACAGTATAAAAAAGCTTTCTTTCTACTATTACTTTGGGGTTTTTGGGTAAGTTTTATACTTCAATTTTAATCTCTATAGCTTCCGTCTCTGTATCTCTCTCTCTCCGTCTTCTTCATTACGCGTCTTCTACTACATTTGCCCCCCCCCCTCTCTCTCTTTATTTATCAGCAGCTCACCTTTCACTATCTCTTGATTTCTCTTTCTTTCTTTATATATTGTGAACTTCTGTGTGTGCGTACATTTGGAGATTCAGAAAAGAGAGTTTTTTTTTTCTCTCTCTCTCTCTTTCTTTCACTCAAGTTTCTTCCATTGCTTACCTTCTATTAGAACAGAAAAAAACAAAACTTGAGAAGTTCCCTCATTCTACAAATTCGTTCTGAAAAGGCAAAGCTTGTTTTGGGTTAATTGCATGTTTTTATGGGAGTTGTAACGACTAGATCTCTCTCTCTTGTCCCGTCTTTTGGGTTTAGTTGAATTCTCTCTCTGTAACTGTTTTGTCGGCTCAATTATGAATACTGGTGGTCGGCTCATCGCTGGTTCTCATAACCGGAATGAGTTCGTCTTGATTAATGCTGACGAGAGTGCCAGAGTAAGTTACACTCTCTAGTCTCTTACTAATACCCTCCATTTCATTCATAAAGCTTACTCCTTTTTTTCTTCTCTGCTTTTTGATTTGTTTTAAACCCCATTGTTCTGTGTTATAAAGGTTTTGCCTTTTTCCTTCTTCTGGATCTGGGTTTTTTTTTACATCTCACCCCCCCCCCCCC
>NC_025692.1:23442061-23448620 GCF_000633955.1 Camelina sativa | reverse complement strand
TTTATAAAATTCAATTAGGGTTTAAGATTCCATAATTCTTACCTAGTACTTTTTAATCAACATGTACAGTGAAAATTTGTGTCGGTGGGGATTGAATTCTGAGTTCAATTGTGTTGTGTAATTTCGTCTAATTGAAACGGGGTTGAAAGAACAAAACTTTGAGTTGTTTGCTTGTGAATATTAGTGTTCTACTTATCTGAGATCCAATCTATGTTTTGTTTCCTAATTTGCTGTTTTTTTGTTTTTATTATATACAGATACGATCAGTGGAAGAACTAAGTGGGCAAACATGTCAAATCTGTGGAGATGAGATTGAGTTGGGGGTTGATGGAGAGTCTTTTGTGGCTTGTAATGAATGTGCTTTCCCTGTCTGTAGACCTTGCTATGAGTACGAGAGACGAGAAGGCAACCAATCTTGTCCTCAGTGCAAAACTCGTTACAAGCGTATCAAAGGTCATCTTTTTTAATTTGTTTCAATTGGTTTTTCAAAGCTTATACTTACTGATGGGAGAGATTAGAAGAAAAGGTGTGTGTTTGTTTCTCACAAAGGTTCTGTAATTGTTTTTTTCAGGAAGTCCAAGGGTTGAAGGAGATGAGGAAGATGATGGAATGGATGATCTTGATTTTGAGTTTGATTATAGGAGTGGCCTTGAATCTGATACTTTCTCTCGCCGTAACGCGGAGTTTGATTTGGCCTCTGTTCCACCTGGCTCACAGATCCCTTTGTTGACTTATGGAGAGGAGGTTAGTTCGTTCATATTTTCTCCAATTATTGTATTTACCTCTTAAATTCTCTTTCTTGGCTCATTTGGTTGTTTGTTATGATTACTTTTTTGGTAGGACGTTGAGATTTCATCTGAAAGTCATGCTCTTATTGTTTCTCCATCACCTGCTCATGTCAATAGGTATCATCAACCGCATATTGCTGACCCCGCCGGTAAGTTGTCTTTTCTGATTTCAAGTAACACACAATTGGTTTCCTTTTTATTTTTGGCTGTGATTACTAAGCTACTGGTTTGCTCTGTCACAGCACATCCAAGACCAATGGTACCTCAGAAAGACCTTGCCGTTTATGGATATGGAAGTGTTGCGTGGAAGGATAGAATGGAGGAGTGGAAGCGAAAGCAGAATGAGAAATTTCAGGTTGTTAAACATGATGGAGATTTTAGTATTGGCGATGGAGATGACGCTGAAATTCCCATGTAAGATAGACAAATCTTTCGTAACAACACTGTCTTGTGTCATGTTTCATTACTTTGCTTTGGTATTTACGAGCATAATTTTGTTTGTTGATGTGTTAGGATGGATGAGGGAAGGCAGCCTCTGTCAAGGAAAGTACCAATAAAGTCGAGCAAAATAAATCCGTACAGGATGCTTATCATTCTCCGTCTTGTGATTCTCGGTCTCTTTTTCCATTACCGTATTCTTCACCCTGTCAATGATGCTTATGCCCTGTGGCTAATATCAGTGATATGCGAGATATGGTTTGCGGTTTCATGGGTTCTTGATCAGTTCCCTAAATGGTATCCTATAGAAAGGGAAACATACTTGGACCGGCTCTCGTTGAGGTACGAGAAAGAAGGAAAACCATCAGAACTAGCTGCTGTGGATGTTTTCGTCAGTACGGTTGATCCGTTGAAAGAGCCTCCGCTTATTACAGCAAACACCGTTCTGTCTATTCTTGCGGTTGATTATCCGGTAGACAGGGTTGCTTGTTATGTGTCTGATGATGGTGCTGCTATGCTTACTTTTGAAGCACTTTCAGAAACTGCGGAGTTCGCTAGGAAATGGGTTCCGTTCTGTAAGAAGTACACTATCGAGCCACGTGCCCCTGAATGGTACTTTTGCCACAAGATGGATTACTTAAAGAATAAAGTTCATCCTGCGTTTGTTAGGGAACGACGAGCCATGAAGGTTTTGTTCATTCTTGCACCTTTATATATATAATTCCTGAGAAATATTTTGGGGCTCTATTGAAGAGAGTATCCTTTTACTTCCTGGTTGCAGAGAGATTATGAAGAATTCAAGGTCAAGATCAATGCTTTAGTTGCAACTGCACAGAAAGTGCCTGAAGAAGGTTGGACTATGCAAGACGGTACTCCTTGGCCTGGTAATAACGTGCGAGATCATCCTGGCATGATCCAGGTAAGGCGTTAACGGTTTCTTTCTATTATACGTTCTGTGTGTATATATATATATACTCCCAAACTTACTAGTTTATTTTCTTGCCTTTTCCTGGAAAAAGGTCTTCCTTGGAAATAACGGAGTTCGCGATGTAGAAAACAACGAGTTGCCTCGCCTTGTTTATGTTTCTCGTGAGAAGAGACCAGGATTTGACCATCATAAGAAGGCTGGAGCCATGAATTCCCTGGTAACTAATAATGCTTAACTCTTTAAAAAGTGTTTTAAAGAGCGCTACATGATGGTCTCTAGCTAACTTTCAGAGTCTTTTCTTTTCATTTTGCCGTATTTAACTGAAGATACGAGTCTCGGGAGTTCTATCAAATGCTCCTTATCTTCTAAATGTTGATTGTGATCACTACATCAATAATAGCAAGGCTCTTAGAGAAGCAATGTGTTTTATGATGGATCCTCAGTCGGGAAAGAAAATTTGCTATGTTCAGTTCCCTCAAAGATTCGATGGGATTGATAAAAGCGATAGATACTCTAATCGTAATGTTGTATTCTTCGATGTAAGTACACCATTCTCTATTAACGCATCCTTCTCTTGAGTTATACATCCGCTCTTACTTAACAAGCTTTTGATCTTGTTATTTTTGAAACAGATAAATATGAAAGGTTTGGATGGGTTACAAGGACCTATATACGTTGGAACCGGGTGTGTTTTTAGGAGACAGGCACTTTATGGATATGATGCGCCAAAAAAGAAGAAGTCTCCACGTATGACTTGCAATTGCTGGCCTAAATGGTGTTTGTTTTGATGTGGTCTACGAAAGAAGAATCGTAAGACAAAGACAACTGATAAGAAAAAGAAGAACAGGGAAGCCTCAAAGCAGATACATGCGCTTGAAAATATCGAAGAGGGTTCCAAAGGTATATCAAAGAAATCTGCTGTATCATTTGGTTTCAACAGTTAGCTTCAGTTCATTGCTGACCATTGTTTCTTTCTTTTTGTCAGGCACTAATAATGAAGTGAAATCACCAGAGGCGGCACAATTGAAGTTGGAGAAGAAGTTTGGACAATCACCTGTTTTTGTTGCGTCAGCTGCTATGGAGAATGGCGGGCTTGCTAGGAACGCGAGTCCAGCTTCTCTGCTTAGAGAAGCCATCCAAGTCATTAGTTGTGGGTATGAAGATAAAACCGAATGGGGAAAAGAGGTAATGCAGAGCTCTTTAAAATACTTTATAGCACTGTCTTTCATGTTGGAATAAGATTTTTGATATCTTTCGTGGTGTTTCATTCAAGATTGGGTGGATCTACGGTTCCGTCACTGAGGATATCCTTACGGGTTTCAAGATGCATTCGCATGGCTGGAGATCGGTTTACTGTACACCCAAGATACCTGCATTTAAAGGATCAGCACCTATCAATCTTTCTGACCGTCTTCATCAAGTTCTTCGGTGGGCGCTCGGGTCTGTTGAGATATTCCTGAGCAGACATTGCCCTATTTGGTATGGTTATGGAGGCGGTTTGAAATGGCTTGAGAGACTGTCTTACATCAACTCTGTTGTTTATCCATGGACCTCTATTCCACTCCTTGTTTACTGTTCTCTCCCTGCTATATGTCTTCTCACCGGAAAATTCATTGTCCCCGAGGTAAAATAACAAACCCATCCTTAAGCTCTCCAAAGTATGAACCTTTACCCCATGCTGTATGTAAATCCATTGTTCCTGAGTTTTAAAATATCATCTTTGAGTTCTCCAAAGTGAGAATCTCTATTTCATGTTTTGTGTAGATTCATTTTTCCTGCGGATCATCTTTGAGCTCTCTTAAAGTATCAATCTTTATTCTATGTTAATGGTTTTATGTGCTCTTGTTTCTGTTGCAGATTAGTAACTATGCAAGTATCCTCTTCATGGCACTATTCGGGTCGATTGCTGTAACGGGCATTCTCGAGATGCAATGGGGTAAAGTTGGAATCGATGATTGGTGGAGAAACGAACAGTTTTGGGTAATTGGAGGTGTTTCAGCTCATCTCTTTGCTCTCTTCCAAGGTCTCCTCAAGGTTTTAGCTGGTGTCGACACAAACTTCACTGTCACATCTAAAGCAGCTGATGATGGAGAATTCTCTGAGCTTTACATCTTCAAATGGACCTCACTCTTGATCCCTCCGACAACACTACTAATCATAAACGTGATTGGAGTCATTGTAGGAATCTCTGATGCGATCAGTAATGGATATGACTCGTGGGGACCTCTTTTTGGAAGATTGTTCTTTGCCTTTTGGGTCATCCTCCATCTGTATCCTTTCCTAAAAGGTCTGCTTGGGAAACAAAACAGGATGCCTACTATCATCCTTGTGTGGTCGATCCTTCTCGCCTCTATCCTTACGCTTCTTTGGGTCCGAGTGAATCCGTTTGTGGCCAAAGGCGGTCCTATCCTAGAGATTTGTGGGTTGGACTGTCTTTGATTGATTCGATGATTACATAAAAACGATTTTCCACAGAGGTAAGTAAAGAGGGAAAGTGGCACTCACACATTTGTTTTGGTTACTGTGTTCTTTTTTACTATTAATTGGGGGAACAAAAGACCCTGTTAGATTTGATGAACGCAAGAAGAAAAATGATCCTCTAGATTATATATGTTTATATTTTTGGAAGAAGGGTGTTGTATTGTATTTGTTGTAGATATAGAAGAAGGTGTTGTTGTCTTATATTTTTTTTTGGGGGTGAAGTAAGAAACTGAAAAGAATGTTTCATCTATATTATTATTAATTCTTTCATTGAAACATTTTTGATCAAATCTACTGCAAATTCTAATTAAAAAGAGTGCTTCATCTATAAATGTTTTAAAGTAAAAGATGTTTTGTAATTGTGAGATTCAGTCTCTGTGGATCTTCTTGTCTGAATTCTCTGAAGACTGACTACTTGCCTTGTAATTATTCTTCTCTCGTTGAGGAAGAGAGACCTCGGAGTCAGAGCAGGAAACAGTCAAAAAGTCAACACGACTGTTTGACTGGAAAATTTTGGAACCAAACCAAAAGGATCATTCATTATAGTTAAGATATAACATGTGTAGTCTAGAATCATTCTAAGTCTCTCTATATGAACAAAAAGTCATTGACTGAGAGTACTAACTAATTTGTAAAATGAGTCCGATACATAAAATCATACTTTTTTTTAGTAAATCATCCTCTATCTAAACATTCAGTTAAGTGAACTGCTGTTATTTAGTTAGAATTTTCAACTGAGTTATGGTCGGACAGACCTGACCTGATAGAGCATATTGGAATTTAAAGAACGTGTAAACCAAATAATTTTTTTATTCTCTTGACGTTGAATACAAGAAATTTTCTAAAGAAAAAGAAACGACAGATGGCTTTATTTTCTAGAAAACAGCCAAAACGAGAGATGGCTTTGTTGTACTATTTCCTTTAAAAAAAAGAAAACTAATTTAGTTAAACAACTGTGTAATAAACATTTTGTGAGAAGAGAAGCAAATAAAAAAGAAGGCTTTAGTACCAAAAGTGTGAAAAGATACGCGTTTTGTGACCAATGGGGAAGTAATAACTAAATAAGTCAAAATAGGTGGAGACCACAACAATGGAAGGGGTCTGTACTTTGGATATTCCTTAATTTAGTTAAAAGACTTTTTATTTTTAAAATCGTAGGATTCAGGTCAACAGAGTCAAATCAAAGTAGCTGATATATTCTCATCATCTGACGGTTTAGATCTGCGTTGATCTTTGATAGCCCAGTACAACACAGTGTACCTGATAGCTGTGCCGTCTCTTTGCTTTTTGACCCCAACATTTTTGCCTATATTTTATAGACATGCCAAATAGTTTACAATACAGCTATACATAGTTAAATTTAAAACCTAAATCATAAGTTATTTGATGGTGGGAAATGTAAGTTAAGAAACTGTGGAAGGGTTCAACAAAAAAATAAAAATATAGGGACGAGTTTGCAAAATATAGTTGAAAAGATAAGAGAGAGATAGAGAGATTTCGCAGCAACAACGTCGCAGTTTCTCATGTCCTTCAAAAACCCTCCTCAACATTACGTAATCCTCGAAGAAACTTACTTATAAACAAAAAAAAATAGAATAATACGACAAATTCAAACACCATAATTTTCATGATGGAGAAGATCAAATCAAAGATTGAGAGTAACAAACGGAGAAGAAGACAAGAGATGATAACGGAGACGGAGATGGAGGCAGCGCAACAGTTGATGCACTTGAGCGACGAAGAGACCATCGATAATCTCAATATCATCAAGAAGAACAAGAAGAAGACGATCCAGGACATATTCGGCGAAGATGATGATATTCATGATGATGATGAAGATCAATGCAACAAGGAAACGATGATTTTGAGAGTAATGTCATCGAAGAAGAGGAAGAAGTATAGGACGATTGAGAGCATTTACATG
>NC_025692.1:23432862-23441834 GCF_000633955.1 Camelina sativa | reverse complement strand
TTTTTTTTTTTTTTTTTTTTTTTTTAAATCTACATTGCTATGGTTTCATGAATATTTAGAGATATTTTAGCATTTTGTATATGTTACATGAATATTTAGTTCTAAGCATTATATATGTTTTTTTTTAATCATTTTGAGAAAGGAAGAAACACACTTGGTTTTAATCATAGTTTGCATTATTTTATGACTTGATGATGCTATACGATCGATCGAGGATAATAATCTGGTTCGAGGGAGCAAAAAGATCGAATGATTTTACACAAAAATAAAAAGAAACAAATGATTATGATCGGATGCGTCACTGCTTTCTTGTTTCTTCAAATAAAAACAAAACAATCTTAGAACGCGTGCAAGTATATATTATTCATGTATATATTTTTCTACGCGTGTATATACATGAATAATATACACTCTTAGTTTTATTAACAAAAGAAGAATTATACTCATATATAGTAACATCTTTGTACTTATCTATGTATGATTTAACATATGTTTCTCTAATTGAAAGTACTCATTCTATAATGTAGGTGGGGATGTTTTCTACAATAAATACCTGTTATTGTAATGAAATTAATACCTTTTTGGGGGTGAAATTTTGGATTTTTGAACGGATGATTGAGAATGGAGATATTCGTTGGGAATTTTTTTAGAATTTACAGGTTGGCGACTCACAGAAGATATCTTTGGGACTAGCCGGTGGATATGGATGGACTTTGAATTTCGGGAATATGGGGGCGTCGTCTGTAACACTTCTGACCCAAGCTAGAGACAAGGGTAGTCTACATAGGAGGAGGAATGGGAAGATGGTGACAAAAGAATTATTATGACTTGTTATTGACCGAAATTTGAAATGGTAAAATTAGGATATGGTTGACGTGTGATTGTGTTACTTAGAAACACTTGCTTGGATAAATATAAGGCTAACTGTGGTGCTCGCACCTCTATAGATACTCCATGTGAAAGTAATTGACCGACCAAGCGTAGAGGCTTGTGTCAGGAGCAGGAGGATGGAATTTGGAGTTAAACTTGGTTACCAAAGGATGTTTTGCATGCGTTTTACTACTAATTATGATGGTATCTATACGGACAATCAACATTAATACCATTTTCCGGATGAAGTCGCAGGTTGATTGTTATCTTCCTTGGAATCATCCGGAGCTCAAATCAAAACGAGATCATGAGACTAATTGATAAATCTGGAATTGAAGGGTGGAGAATGGGTTTGAAGCGGCCTAAGGAACAGTCTGCAGTCCAAGCTTGCTGTTTCGTTAGAAACTTCGATATTGTTATAATGTAACACACATGAAAATAGAATTAAATTTAAATGGCAAACACTATAAATTAAAACTGAGAACATTTCTAAGATCAATATAGGGGAATGTTACAACCAACAAAGAACCAAAAAGAAGAAAGGAAACGTCCCCATAGACTTTTGATCTATATAAATATATTTTAGACAAGAGATTGAACCTAGATCGCAGTTCGGTTTAGGTTTATACCAGTCAGAACAAGAAAATATACGAAAGGAGACATGCCTTCATTCAATTTGGTCCTTGGCTTTGGCCTCATATTCATGCCGAGGCTGCAATTATAGATAAATCATTCAGTCCAACCGGAGATGAGAAAAAGAAAAAAAAAAAACAGAGAATGTGATGAATCATCTATTTTACCATGAAAGTTGCAGTTATCATCTTTTGTGCAAACCACCTCCTGTGCATCACGCTTTGAGCTGCCACTGCACCTTGCACTGTTTCAAATCGCAGATACACAAAACCCGCACTGTTCCTGCATTTTAACAGATTCAGAGCACTGTCACAGATCTATAAACATCAAGAACCAAACAAACATGCAAGAATCTTTGACTGAAATACTTACTTGTCTACATAAATATGGCTGACTCTGCCATACCTTGAGCATTCTTCCTTAACGTCTTCTCTAATCTCAAGATCAAACTCCGGGTCCGTCTGCAACAAAATAGTGCTTTCATGTTAATAATACTTGTAGAAAAGAGCCAGCAGCCATCCACTTATACAAGGCTGAGACTTGTTTTCTCACAGCTCTCAAACGGAAAAAAAGAAGCAAGAATTAACCTCGGTTGCAGGATCGAACATGTTCTTCAGTAGGAGACAGTCACTTGGCTGACCAACAGGCTCAGTGACGAAAGAAGGGTTTGCTGCTGTTGGAAGCACTGCCGTTGGGAAACTAGGAATCATGCCTGGTTGATTATAAGCTGTTCCATTTAATGCTGGTACTCCGAGAGAGCCCACAATGCTGTGGACAAATTCCATGTGTTATAGAGAGATACATGCAATAAAAAAATTGTGCACCAAAACAGGCAGAAGAGATGCATACAAGAGAGACATACCTCGTTGCGATACCTGTACGATCCAGTTTCTGCATAAGCAGAGCCCTAGATTGGGCATTTAAAGCCTGAGAAAAGGAGAGAGTCGTTAAAGAAGCCTTAAAAGAGAAGGAAGAGCACAAGGAAAAGGTAGTTTACCAGTCCACCTCCATCATCATCATCAAAATCAGCAGATTTTGGAGCAGTATCGTGTGTACCAATATGATCAGACACGGAGGACACCTATAAAAAAATTTATCCAAATAAAGTATCAATAGATCCATGCAAGTATAAGAGCTCATCATTTGTCCACAATGAGTTCAAAACTCACCTTAACTGTCCTACCAGAAATCTCCAGCTTTCCATTTAAGGCAATTTGGGCTGCCTTTGAATGTTCAAGATGGGCAAACTGTGGAAGGGGAAATAATATTAGTGGGGAATATCGAAGATAAAGAGTACCAACTAATTTAAAAAGCGTGTTCTACTAACCTGAATAAAGCCAAAACCTTTGCACTGCTTAGTTTCAGCGTCAACTGGTAGCTGAACAACCTCAACAGGACCAAACGCCTCAAAAATCTGATAAAGAAAAGGAAGCAACTTNTCAGCAGATTTTGGAGCAGTATCGTGTGTACCAATATGATCAGACACGGAGGACACCTATAAAAAAAATTTATCCAAATAAAGTATCAATAGATCCATGCAAGTATAAGAGCTCATCATTTGTCCACAATGAGTTCAAAACTCACCTTAACTGTCCTACCAGAAATCTCCAGCTTTCCATTTAAGGCAATTTGGGCTGCCTTTGAATGTTCAAGATGGGCAAACTGTGGAAGGGGAAATAATATCAGTGGGGAATATCGAAGATAAAGAGTACCAACTAATTTAAAAAGCGTGTTCTACTAACCTGAATAAAGCCAAAACCTTTGCACTGCTTAGTTTCAGCGTCAACTGGTAGCTGAACAACCTCAACAGGACCAAACGCCTCAAAAATCTGATAAAGAAAAGGAAACAACTCAGAGCATGGACGATATTGGGAAAAATACTTGCCGGTATGTGCATAAGTAATAAAGGCTCTCAAGGAAGACATCAAGACTGTCTAGAAAAAAATGTCACCTGTCTAAGCTCCGGCTCTGACATGTTGAAATGCAGGTTTCCAACATAGAGTTTCCTATCTGCAGGTCCTGTACCACCCGTAGTACTATTAGTTTGCGCCAAATTCTTTTCAGCTTCAGAGGGCTTAACCATCACAGGTTGTCCAAGAAACATTTGTCCACACAGAGCTATGGCCATTGGAACTGACGTCACCTCATAAAACTCAATATACCTGCAGATCCAAAAAAAAAAAGATATACTTGACTTCAAGCACACATAGGACAAAAAATCAGAAAAAAACTTACAAAGCAAGTAGCAAAGAGAACTTGGAAACAAAAAACTTTAGTGCGGGGATTCAAGCTGAGTCTCTTTTGGAGGGTTGGAGGCCTAGAGTAATAGAAAATGTTAGCCCATCATGATAAAAAAACAATAGTCAAACTAAAACAGCAATGACTAGATATGCAAGCTCCTCCATCAGCGAATAACCCAGACAGAGGACTGGGAAAGCACCAGAGACTAAGATGAAGCATCACACAAAGAATGTGAAATAAGATGTAAAGACTAATGTATTCCCTCCTTCCTGGTAGTGCTTGCAATGGAAAGTAACACAACTGAAATAGGATTCAGGTTTTCTGACATCTACCTTGACCACGCAGAATTGATTAAACAAGTGTGCAAGGTATTGCCATCATCCTCATCATTATCGCATGGCTAGTGCATCTAAGAATACAGAATCGAGTTCTTGAAATTGCAGAGAAAACTGAATATGCAGAATATTACATACCAAGTGCACATACACAACACTAAGCTAAAAGAAACTGAAAGAAATTCATACCCGACTCCTTTTGATCGTCTTGAATTTCTGTCCATGATCAATCGCACATCCCTCACCTGAAATAATAAGGAACAGATAGCAATAAGAACAGAGACAAAACGGAACCCAAGAGACGAGATAGCACAAAACCAAAGAGCAAATATAACAGAAATTCGATAAAATCAGCTCTCCGCAGTAAGTGAGAGGGATCTTACCATCTAGATAACACAACCTATTAAACACTGAGGAACAGTACTAAAGACCAATAAGCGTTTTTATCCAAGCCAACATTAGAAGTCAATGAAGCAAACTAGCCATTTAATATACTACTGTTAGAGACAAGAACTACAGATCCCAACCATGGTCAAGGACACTGAAACAGCAATCACTTAAACAGGTACACATTTATAACCCTTCAATTGATAATTGACAGTCATGGATCAATGTTAATACCTTTCTACGGCCTAAACAACTACAACCAGAAAGAAAAACTTAACAAACTAGAAAGTAGAAAGGAACAAAGTAACTAACCTTGCCCGCTTTGGAGAAGAACTCATAAACATCTCTCTCAGTAGCTTTAAGAGGCATCTGTTCGTTCATTAGAAAACCAGCCAGACAAAATTAGCGTAATCAGTTAACTTAACAGTGTCGATAATTTCCCCCTTCCCTCAGATCAAACCCAAAATGTTCAACAACATACCTGGTATGCGAAAACAGTTCTTTGATCTCTCTCAGGATCTGCTTCAGGCTCATCTTTCTTGTCCTTGTGTCTCCTGCAATCGTGAAATCAAATTTAAACAGTTCGTAAACGACTATAAAGCAGCTCACTGGAGCTTTTACATATTTCCTACACACACACAAAAAAAGCAAAACAAGGAACATAATAATCAAACAAACCTGCTTCCTCTTTCCACTACTTCCTCCCTCCGAGATCTGCTACTGCTCCTTCTCTCCCTCCTCTCTCTATCCTTCTCCCTTTCTCTTCTCTCTCGGTCTCGGGTTTTGTCCCTATCACTCCTATCTCTCTCCTTGCTACTCCTCTCACGGTCGCTCTCTTTATCTCTCGATCCTTCTCTAACCTTATCCCTCTCTCTCCCCTTGTCTCTGCTGCTCCTATGCCTCTCTTTCTCCCCACGATCCCTCTTACCGTTCTCTTCCCCGTCTCCACGAGACTTCTTACTCCGACTGCTACCTCGCTCTTTATCACCGTCTTCCTCGTCTCCTCCTTCTCGTTTTCTGTAGCTCCTCTCGCTCTTATCGTTCCCACTCTCTTCTATCTTCCTATCCGACACATCTCCTTTCTCAACCGTCTTCTCCAGATACTCGTATTCGTCAAACTCCATTTTCGTCAAAGGATTCGGCGAATTTCGTAGGTTAGGGCTTTTGTTATTAGGGTTTCGAATTGGAAGAGGAGCTAACGAGGGAATTGAATTTAGTTGTGTCGTTGATTTGTGCCTGTTCGATTCGATTGACGATATCTAGAAGATGGTACAGTCGTAAATCTCAAACAATTGCGAGGTTATAAACGGTACTTCCAACACAAAGCAGTGACGTTAATGATACGGGCCCAATTCATTGTAATAAAACCTAAAGGCCCATTAATCTTCGGCTTTACTAACTATTGATTTATTTTCGCTAATTATTTTGCTTTGGAGTTTGGATCAACCACATACCATTGAAGATTATAAATGAGAAAATCATGGCAGAAAAGCGATCTTCATTTTGATGTATTGATAACTTGTGGGTAGTTCCAGAAATTATTCTTCCATGCTTTACAGTTTCTTTTATAGAAAGAAAAAAAAAAACAAATATGTTACAAAAAAAAGAAAAAGGAAATAGGAGTTTTATGAACCATCATAAGTCAAGTCAGTCATATGTGGTTTAAAAACTAACCATCCCCTCTCTATCGCCTCTGCCAAATCATCAAAACAACTGCAATCGGATAAAAAAATCAATAATATTTGTATTTTCTCTATGTCTTGTGGTTTAACTCACCACCTTCACCTTCTTCCATATTGATCCGACCTGGTATATTAATAATTATACATTCACATGTCAATCTTTCCCCCTACAACCACACATATGACCACTCATTTTGCTGGATTTACAATTTGATTACTTACCTAACAATGATATCAACGACGGGGCTTCCCCTGATCCATTTGATTTCATGTCCGCACCTACGTTTCAATGTCACAGCTGGAAATTAGATCTATATCCAACTATTGGGCTTAATTTCGCTAGAACACAGTTTAGCTTACGAGCAAGTTATGAGCAGTAGAGGAAAGAGATATGAAGACTACCTGAATTTTCCATTGATCTTGTGATGTCTGACTTCTTAAATGTAAATCCTATGAAGTTGGTGTCCTTGGACGTCAACATCTGCTCAACCAATCCAAAAGGTAGCACCAAATTTTTTCAGTTGATGGCATACTATCTAAACTCGTTGATACTCTCAATCATAACGAAACAAAATTTGCAAGCTCTATTATGTCCTGAGACATTTCCGCATATGTCAATGTGCAGTTAAGACTATATTAAAGGATTAAAGTAGAGTGCGTCACCTTTCTCCAAGGACCAACTTGTGGTGCTTCGGATGGCGACCCTTCAACCTACAAGATATCCAGAACTTTATGAGGATATTGGACGCTTTGACTTCTCATTTTAGCAATGAAAACCCAAGGTTTAAAACAAGTTTTGGGTTCACCAGCTAGTCGGTTTCAACAACTGCCTCAAGCTATACAAATCATATGATAACAAGCTTTTTGAGATTCTATCTAACTTACTTCAGGGAACTTCTCAAAATTTTGTGTGTCTAGTTCTCCATCGACAATGGGTTTATAAGCTGCCTCCATGTCATACAGTTTGTCCCAAGGGGTGCCTTTGAACCAGGGATGCGACTGAAACATGAACAAAATCAATTACAATGATGTCAAGGGTGAAATAGAAAATAATGAACCTTAACTTTTACGTATCGTTTTCAGTAGTCTCACCCTTATCTCCTCGACACCTCTGGTTCCCAACCTTGAATCAACATCACATAGCAAGCGACAAATCAAATCTCTAGCCTCATCTGATATTTTTGGTTCTTCAGGGAATTTCAAGCATACCCTCCAATTAATTATCTGAGATAAGAAGCACAAGTCTTTTAAGGAAGCGTGAACGATTCTTATTATAGATAAAAATGCATGACTAACCAGCTCTATACACCTACCTTTCGGCATGTTATACGGGGATCATCAGAACAAAATGGGGGATACCCAACTAACATCTCATACAAAATTGCGCCGAGAGACCACCAATCACATTCCATTCCATATCCTTTCTTTAGCAATACTTCTGGAGCCATGTAATCAAGAGTTCCAACGGTCGAATAAGCCTGTAAATATGAAAGATAAACACCAAACAAAATTGATTACCCAAGATATATTGGAAGTTGTAACGGATCTTTGTAGTCTAGCAAAAAGGGTAACACATGTAATTCAATTAGAGTAGCAGCAAAAAATACCAATGCACGGCGATTGCGCTTCCACTGCAGTAACTGCTCTTTAGGCATTTGCCAGGGTGCTTTGTCAGCTTCTGATTTTCCTGACTGGCCCTCTGAATCCTGAGACAACATTTCTTCGTCTTCTAATAGCAGCGAAGAATACTTATCATCTAGTGGCTTACATAAGCCAAAATCTGAAAGCTTCAAATGGCCACTTTTGTCTAGTATCAAATTATCAGGTTTGATGTCCCTACAGGGAAGAAAAAAGCAAACTCAAATCAAGAACCAGAGAATATATATATTTTTCTGTTTCTAGGGAACAAATAGTAAACATGGACTTTTTACAGTGCCTAGAATTCTCTACAACACCCTTACTCACTCGGCATACAAAAATGAATTTAGAAATATATTGTTATACCTGTGAACATAGTTGTGTTGATGGATAGAATGGATAGCAAGAATGCTCTCCGCAATATAAAAACGAGCAACATCTTCAGAAAGAATGTCTTCTCTCATGAGTAAAGTCATGATGTCACCCCCAGGTAAATACTCCATGATAAGATACAAACATTCAGAATCTTGAAAAGAGTAAAAAAGCTTTACAATGTAACGGCTGTCAACCTCTGCAAGTAAGTTCCTCTCGGACCTGACATGCTCAACCTAGAGAGAGAACAAAACAGTTAAGGAAACTCATTTATTTCTGCGCAAGCACAAAATTTGCGAAACTGAAGCACCTAGCGATGAAGCCAGTCTAATGATATAAGGAAAAGGTCGGAAGTTTTTCTCAGCTCCTGTCATGCATCAATCTTACACTTACTACTACTGCTATTTTCAAACATCTTACAATTCCACGTTTTACTTAAATAACAGAAACAAGGGAGTCTTTGTACCTGTCCACGGCTAAGCATCTCAGTTTTTTTCAATTTCTTCATGGCATAGACCTCAGATGTAGATCTCAAACGGCATAATCTAACCTGAAAATAAAAACATTCCAGGGATGAAACTCAGACATATTCCATAACAATCAATTTCTAGAAGAAAAAAACGCATAGATCTCTGTTTGAACTAAGCTCGATATGGAAAAATAAAATGTGAGGGTTGTTTGTTACCTCACCAAAGGCACCTTTGCCAATAACGGTCAAAAGCTCAAAATCGTCAATCCCAATTTTACGTCTCTGAAGCCTCATATACTCAGTTTCACGACGTGCCAAATTCCTCATCATCTCATCTTGTTCCTC